>NW_028242783.1:0-81448 GCF_964263255.1 Lissotriton vulgaris
TAGCATATCGCTTTAACGTGAACAGCACCAAGTATGATCTGCTCATAGAGGGCCAGGAGCATGTTTGTCTAGTGATGAGCGGGAGTACGCGTCAGAGGAACCACTATTGATTTTGTCCTATTGATTTTGCAGCTAAATCTATAAACCCTAAAGTTAGTCCCATCAAACTGAGCGACCACAATCCAGTTACTATTGGCAAACTACTCTCCTTCCCCAGGACAGCTAAGTTTGGGAGTTGGCTTTCCTTACACCATAACCCTAATAAGGGAGCCAAAATGAGGTGTGATAGTATTGATCAAAACCAGTTCTTCAAAGACCTAACTGTAGGTAATTTTGAGGATTTCTGTAATGTCTGCCTGATGAGGTGGAACCCGACAACATTTTGGAGGGCTTTGTGGTGGGTTGTAATAAGATCTCGCATATTCTGATTGCAAAGAAACCCCCCAAAGACAGATTATTTTTAGGAAGGTATTACCCACCCCATTTTCTCTGAAAGCTCCCAAACGAGACTGGTTTTCTATATTTCAGTGAAAGACTGAGTTTCTCATTTTACAAATATCTGTGTATCAAATAATCATTTAGACACCAACCCCAAAACCACTGACCCTCTACCCCCCAAGCCACGTGAAGCGGCTCAGTTATGTGACTCCATTGAGGGTTCTAATGTCATCGGGGCTACTTTAAGATCACCACAAGGAAAGACCACAAGGAAAGCACCGGGCCTTGATGGAGTCCCGGTCAATCTTTTTAGACACAACCTCACCTTTTTGGCCCTCTACTAACAAATGTATTCCATGCAGGAATCAAGGGAGCCTGATGAAATCTTGGAGAGAGTCAATTATAGTGCCTATTTTTAATAAAGGGGACAGAAACCTCCCGGTCTGTTATCACCCTATCTCGTTGCTGAACGCTTCTGTTAAGTTCTTGGGGTGAGTAATTCTTGGGATGCTGGAAACCTATGCAAAGGTCAACAATTTCATCTCGTCCATGCAATATGGTTTCCGGCCAGGCGTAAGCATGATGGAGCAATCTTTAAACCCCTCTTGATAATGGGCTAATACGTTAAAGCCAGTAGAGGTTCATTTCATATGGACTTTATGGACCTCTCCTGTGCCTTTGACTTTGTGAATATGGGGAAGCTTTGGGACTCGACGGAGAAGCCAGGAATAGAATCATCCTTATTAAATCTGCTCAAATCAAAGCATTGTGATACTACCATTAGAGTGCGCTGTGATTAAAATGGTGATTGCACAAAATCTATCCGGTCTAACCGAGGTGTTAGGCAGGGATGCATTTTAGCTCCCATCCTTTTTCTATTTTACATCAATGCCCTTGATTCAGTGCTTATAAAAGCATGTAAAGATTTACCTAAAGTCAGATCATATTCAGTCCCTGTCCTTTAATAAACTAATAATTTGGTTTTACTTGCTTGAATGGCAAAGGGCCTTTAGATTCTGCTCTATTCCTTCAATGGTTTCATGGGTAAGCTTGAAATAAAGGTGATTTGTGGCCCTAAATCTTTCTGTGTTGGCTCATAGCCATTCCCAAAATTACTGCTAGTTATATTGTGCACACATAATTGGGCTTTTACTCTCTGGAGGATCACATGTAAATTGCACCCCTGCTTGTGTGGACCAAATATGGTCCTCTTTGGGGACAGGGTTTCCCTGCTTGGTCCTGGAGGACTGTACTAGGCAAGATATCATTGCCTTAATTCCTTGGCTGTTGTAAGAGACAATGGTCCCTATCAAGTAAGTATAGGAAAGTGTTTAAACAGAACAGCATAATGATCTGTGAAGTTTTGCATTCAAATTAGAGAACTATTTATTTAAACGAACAAACAATCAAAAGCAGGGTTGGAAATCACCAGATTTCCAAGCTTCAGGCAGGTGTGTATGAATATAGTAACTTGAACAGTAACTTCCCTATTTACAGTAGTCACGATATAAAAAAGATCTTATGCTCCACAGAAATCATGGCACAAGCAATAGGAGTTAAGACGTGGTGTGTCGACAATGTTTCGATCCGCAATAACGTGGGGGGATCATCATCAAGACGAAGAAACGTAGCCTGAGATGAGGCCTGTGAAAGGCCAGGGAAGCAAGGGAGGGAAGAGAAAAAGAAAAAAGAAAAAAGATTGGAGAGGGGAGAAAACAGATGGTATTAGGGGGGATTCGGCGAACTAAGAACAAAAAGATACAATCCCAGTGAGAAAATTAAACTGTTACTTAAAAAAGCACATGCGAGAGCAGTGCTCAATGGATACTGTACCAGGTCTGTACCCGGTGTTGATAGAAGAACCAGGTTGTGACGCGAAACATATAGTCATGCAAGCAACGAAGTGACTGAGGGTAGACATACCCGTGAGACAACAACCTAGCGATAGGCCAAGGAGCATATCCAGACGGTCGAGATGCTACCGCTATGGTAATGTGAATGAGAGAATTAACTTTAGAAAGCCAAGGACTTACACTTAGCCAAGGTCACTTCCTAATCGGTGAAGGCAGTCTAGCGGACACCATCATTAATGCTATTGCTAATAAGCAACAATGTTGCACTGACTTATTGCTACAAAGCCCTATTTCTTCTGACTTTCTGCTGCAGCGCTTTTTCACTGAGGCTCAGGCTCAGAGCTCAAAAAATATATACCATATTTGTAGAGATGCGGTGCAGGTGGTGACAGAGACAGCGGATGAAGGAGTAGAGCCCAAGCGCATGAATGGATCAGGTGGAAATGGTGATTCAGATAGTGCTAGTATTGATGCCAGCAATGGTGTGTACAGTAATAAGGACAGAATCGATGAATTATGTGATGACTCCCCAAGGGAACAGGGCATCGACTTGTCCAAGGAGGATCTTGATGGCTCTACTCTCCCTGATATGGATGCTAGTAATTTTATTCCTCCAGGTGGCGGCCAGGGACAGCATCTGGGTAACTTACCAAGGGAACAACGAGAACAGCGGCCTCAAAGAGAAGCAAAGAAAAATACACTAATCATAGGTGCTTCAGATTCTCTAAAGAAAGACTCTAAAACCAAACATGTCCAAGATCTGAAAAAAACAATAAATGTGGGTAGTGTAAAAGAAAAGAAAATACAGGCTAAAATACAGGCTAAAGAAGATTTGAGACATAGCCCTATGAGGAAGTGGGTTCAAGCTAAAGGCGAAATTAAGAAGGCTATCGCTAGACTCTCCGATGTGGGACTTATAAAGGGGGACTAGGTGTGTCTGGTAGTCCAGTGTCGGGTACAGGGGCGGTGGTAACCAAGGTTATGGGCTGCCCGTCTCCTGAAATTATGCCAAACTTGATAAGGATACCTGGAGGACAGGGTGGCACTGAAGGACTTATTAAAAAAAGCATTGGTGAGATCTCACCAGCTCTCACAGTTAATCTTGACCCCTCTCCTCCGCTTCCCTCTCTGCCTCTAGGACTTCCCTTAGCATCTCCACTCCCATATATATCTCATGTAGAAGAAGATCCTCAGAGCAGCAGTACTCAGGGTAATGAAGCAGCTATACTTTCTATGATTTTGCAGGTTCTGAAAGAACAGAGGGAAGAAACACAAGAACTTTTTGCCCAAGTTAGAGCTGATAATGGAAACATCCAGCAAACACTGAAGAAAGTTACGGAGAAAGTTGGGTCCGTGACAGAAGAAGTGACAGAGCTTCTGCAGAGAGTTGTATGCCCAGAAGAGATTTCATCTAGAAATGCTAGCTCTGTTGCACAACATGAGGAACAGCTTAGGAACGTACAGTCCAAACTTGAGGACCTTGAAAATAGACAAAGGAGACAGAATCTTAAGCTATTTGGAATTCCTGAAGGCCAGGAGGGAGCGGACCCCAGAGCCTACATATTGCAGATTATGCAAAAGGCCTTCCCTGACCTGGGAGACTGGGACTGGGACTGCCAGATCCAGCGAGCACACTGACTTCCAATGGTACAATGCCGGCATGACTCTCAGTACCCAAGGCTTTTTTTACTATACTTTGGCAACTTTCTGCTGCGACAAGCGGTCTCATTAAAGGCTGGCTGTAGATCACCAATAGTGGTCGATTCTGTTTCTATTATTTTTCGATCAGATTTTTGCAAAACTACAATGGACAGAAGATGGCAGCTGAGGCAGCTAATCGTTCCATTAATGGAAATGGGGGCTCAAGTCTTTCTACAAGAGCCTGCTCGTCTAAAAGTTATTAGAAAAGGGCAGAGCTACTTTTTTTCTTCTAAATCTGACGTGACCAAAATGATACAGAAATGGCAAAGAGAAGGGGCGGGTCAGATTTAGATTTAGATTTAAAACTTTATGTTAATATTCTCTCCAATGAAAATATACCTTTATTTTGAATGCTTAAAGTATAAAGATGTTCAAGCTCGGGAGCCAAGGGGGACGGTCGAATCCTATATGGCTGCCACTACGGAAGTTGATAGGGAATGGGAATGGGAGTTCAGGGGTGGGGAAAGGAGTATGGGGGGGCAAAAAAAATAAAAAAAACATGAAAATACTACAAAACAATTGGACGAAAGCTAAGACTTTAAAAAGATTAATCAATAAAAATGAAGCAAGAGTGCTTAGCTTGGAATGTTGCAGGGTTTAACAATCGAAACAAGAGAATGAATTGCGGATGTATAATCCACAATTAGCGTTGTTATTGGAAACGCATATTTCTTATGAAAATCGAGGCTTATTAAAACATCTGGGATATGAGGTAGTTGTTAGCTCGGATCAAAATGTTTCAACCAGTGGGGTTGCTATCTTAAAACATAAACATCTTAAAGTTATGCTTGACAAATCATCAACAGATAAAAGAGGCAGATGGGCCATTGCACAGATGGAACTAGAAGGTAGCAAATATGTCTTCTGTGTAATATATGGCTCAAATATTGATGATCCTTTAGTTTTAGACAGATTAAATATGGAATTGTTAAACTGGGAGGGTGACAGGGTGCTGATGGGTGATTTTAATTGTATTATGAATTATGAGATAGATACTACTAGAAGATACGCTTTTCAGAGGATGAAAAAGACAAGGGCTGCGATCAAAGAGCTCGGTCGTTTGCATGCTATCAGAGATGCTTGGCGGGCACTATATCCGAAAATACCAGGTTATACTTATTATTCGGCTGCACATAAGCTATGCTCTCGGATAGACATGGCTTGGGTCTCAGATGAAATTCTGGGTTCAAGCATAATGGAAATATGCCCAAGGGTCACTTCTGACCATAATCCCATTCTCCTCTCATTTAAAATTTCTGCTGAGAGAAGGCGTTCGAGGGCCTTCTCGTTTCCTATATACCTGCTTTCAGATGAAACTTTTGTAACATACATTAAGAAACATTTGAAAGAATTTATTGAAATTAATACTGATTCTGCAGCACCTACTGTAGTAAGGGACTCATGCAAGGCTAGCATTAGGGGGTTCTTTCAACAGTATATTTGGAGACAGAATGGGGAGCGCAAGAGAGAAACAGAAAATGCTATTAAGGATATTCTTATGGTTGAGAATCAACAGGCGGAAGCATTATTAAAATGTCTCTGGAATGCAGAAGCTTTAGGGTATGCATTCATTGATTTAAAATCTGCATTAAAAAAGGTATTTAGAGAAAAAGTGCAGCTAAGCTGAACAAATATCGGGTAACCCAATGTGAAAGTGGTGAAAAGATTGGGAAGCTTTTAGCATTTAAGGTGGCAGAGGACAAAGCCAAGACGCATATAAAGAAGATTAAAGGGCCTAATAATGTGGTGTATGAGCACCCATGTCATATATTAGGGCAGTTTGCCGATTACTATCAAACATTGTATACGCCAGAGGCTCGACCGGAATTGGCTGACATAAGCAGATACTTGCAGACCCATCTAACGAAAAGCGTGGCCGACTAAATATCTGACTTACTCTCATCCAATATCACGAATGAAGAAGTTAAGTTGGCGATAGCTGCTCTGCCTTCGGGTAAAGCATCTGGGGAGGACGCTATTCCTCTACAATTATATAAGCTCTGTATGGATGAGTTACTCCCACTCTTAACTCAGTTGATCAGGTTTATCGGAGCAGGGGGAAACGCTCCTGATTCTTGGAATGTCACTCAGATTGTTTTCTTTAAAAAAAAGAATAAACCTCCAGCGGAATGTGGGTCATATAGATAGTGATGCAAAAATCTTGGCTAAAATCCTCGCGACTCGTCTTGCTCCGATAATGCCTGAACTGGTGTCTCCTCAACATCATAGATTTATTCTAGGTAGGAAAAATACGGACCATGCAAACATGGTTGTAACAGCATTTGATGTTGTAAATATAAAGGCGACTCCACTCGGTATGATTTTATTGGACTCTGAAAAAGCTTTCGACCGAGTGGGGTGGGACTTTCTTTGGGCCGCATTAACAGCATAATGAATCAAAGGCAAGTTCTTGCATCTGATTAAATCTCTATATCATCATTCTAGCACTAAATTAGTATATGCAGGACTACAATCTACTATTTTTCCAATATCCCGGGGCACCCATCAGGGGTGCCCTTTATCGCCGCTATTATTTGCATTGTCTATAGAACCATTTATTTTGGCTCTACAAAGCCAACCTCAGATTAAGCCTTTCAAATCTGGTTTGAACAGTCTTAAAGTCATGGCATACGCTGACGATATTGCTGTATATTCGACTGATGCCAAGGAAGCACTAAAAAGGTTTGTTGAAGAGGTAAAGAGGTATGGCGCAATATCGGGATACAGACTTAATACCAATAAAACTCAAGTTCTACTGAATTATAAATCCTCTGACCCAGTATCTGGAGTCTGTAGTGTGGCTACTTACTTAGGGATTAGAATATCGGCTAAAATAAATAAGATCATTGTATTAAACTACGAGGAACTCTTAAAGGAAACTGCTAAGTCACTCAAGAAATGGCCCAAGGTGCCTCTAAGTATTAGCGGGCGCATCAATATAATCAAAATGAAAATTTTGCCTACATTTTTATACTTGTTCCGTTCTATCCCTCTACGGCTAAATACTTCTTTCTTTAAACGCTAGATGGAATCTGTAGTAGTTACATCTGGGGGTACAAGAAAGCGTGCGGAGCTATCGACCTACTAAAGCTTCATTCAAACAGGGTGGATTGGATTTCCCAGATTTTAAACTGTATTTTTGGGCAGCTTTCTTAGGCCGTCTCCGTAGTTTAATAAATCCCACGAGTAAATTTTTTTCTTTCAGGTTTATGTTAGGAGAAGATTATGATATGTTTCTGTTCAGAACCAATGACCCAAACCCTGCACATGATTTTGTAAACATTTGGCGTGCTATTATGTCTAAATGCCACACTGTTCTTCCTCTGCAAACTTTCTCTGCGGGGCAACCCGGGTCTACCAGAGATCTTTCAAGATGTAAAGGGCAAGCGATGGGCTAGCTCTGGGATAAAATGCCTGGGGAACCTATATGACTATAATGGGTTTATTACATTTGAAAGACTGAGCATTTTATGTAATTTATCGTTAGATACTACCAGATTCGAGACTATTTTATACGTAGTATGAAACTGATAAATGTATCGGATTCTGATGTATGGGATTGCCTGTATGAAATAAATACAACATCTTTGATTAGTATTGGATATAAAACCCTACGCATCTATAGGGAAGATGACTGTGCTAGATTAGCTGAGCGCTGGAGCTGTAGTATGTGGACATCAGTCTCAGCTAGTACTATATCACTCTCAATAGTATCAATAATTCAGTACATTCTTCTAATTTGGGTTGCAGCAATGTAAAACAATCTGCCAATTATACTACACACCTGAAAGGATATCGAAAATGGTCATCTCACGATTCTTTTAGTGACAGAACTAAATGTCCGAAGTGCGATTTGCATGTAGCTGATCTTAAACATATGCTTTTCTTATGTCCTGTTTTGGCAGAATTTTGGCAGAAGGTGACTCAATTAATATCTCAGAAACTTGGGAGGCTGTTTAGGTTCTCAACAGTAGATGGACTGATGGGTGGGCAGAATATACGAAGTAGTCAGATGGATTTTATCAACTGCTTTGGAATGGGGGGGTGGTTAAAGAAACATATGAGATGGAACTAGCATTGACTATAAGAGGGACTCATGCATTATGTAAACTCAAGAAAGTTTGGGGACTATTGTTCTGAGGAATTCAAGAAATAGTGTAGAACAGTCGTTTTCGATTAGCTCTGTGCTCTCGCCTTTTTTTTTTTAGGCGGACAATAAGTATTTCTGAAGTCTATTTACTCTTTTATGCTGTATATGTTGTAAATATAAGCTAGTATTATTGACTGTCTATTTCAAATGTATATGCTGCTATTATCTTCTTTAAAAAAAACATTTTTTTTTCATGTTGGTAAATAAAAAAAATATATATACAAAAAAGAATAAGGGGAAATAGCAAGAGCAATGGGTATGGTCCAGACACAAAGACCGTGAGAAAGATGATAATGGAAGGAACATGGAATTTTAAACAATACATTTACCGGCAAGGGAACGCACACCTATTGGTGATTGAGTAACAGGCATCCAAATTATGTATTCTAAATAAAGTTGGTCCAATCCTCCATGTGGTTGAGGCTGGTATGAGGCTGTTGGTGCATAGGATCCACTTTAGTTTCTGTTTGTTAAGGATCGTGCTAATATCTGTGCTACGCGATGGTGGTTGAATCACATTGATCACTTGCCACTTCAGATCATCCTCCGCGTGTTGCTGGTTCATGAAGTGTTCAACCAAGGGAGCATTGGGGGTTTGACATGTCAGTCAACTGTGATGTTGGCAGATACGTACTATGATTTTTTGAGTTTTCTGACCTGTGTAGATTCAGTTACATGGGCAGACAATAGCATATACTACATTGTTTGTATTGCAGTTGGAAAAGTCATGTAATGTCATATCAATGTTGCCAAAGGTGACATTTTTGCTCTCAATAGTTAGATGACACACACTACAACCTCCACATTTGAAATGGCCTACCGTGGGGGGACAGACCTCTCATTTCTGTTAGAGATTGTGAAGTCATTTTGGTAGGTAAGGATGCTCTGAAAAGGTGATCCAGTGTCATGTTGCCTGCATTCAAGACTGACCAGTGTTTCAAAATGCATTTCTTGACTTGGTTTGAGACTGGGCTGAAGGTAGTGACACATACCAAGCGGCAGCTGTCTGGTTTAGAATTGGGGCACAGAAGTGCCTCAAGGGGACAGTGCCATGCATGCTTTAGCGACCTTTTGATAAGTTTGCACGGATAGCCCCTACTTGATGAGTTTATTGGACAGGATACCTGCTTAATGAAAGTAGTCTTGTTTCAGAGAACAATTCCTCCTTATTCATAAAAAGTGAAAAAAGGGCAAGGAGTCTCTCAGCGCATGTGGATGGTGACTATTATAAGCCAGTAAAGTATTTCTTTCAGTGGTTTTGCGGAACAGTGTGGTGTATAGCTTATCCTCATAAGCAATGATCATTATGTTAAGGAAAGCTATCTGTTTGTGGTTATGTGTAAGTGTAAATTATTTTAAGCCATTGCACTTAGCATTCAACTACTCCTGAAACCAACAAATTAAGGGTACATCAATGGGTGCCATTTTTGAATCGAACTTTGCCATTCTGTATATGGACTGGTTAGAAATAAGCAGGATCTTAACTGAAACGAATCGATTCATTTCCAATATAGTAGAACGAAACGATATTTCAATTACATTTTTTTGATTTGAAAAGGCCCCAAAACTAGCTTGATCATGTTTCATGAGTGGTTGAATGCTCACTGCACTGAGCATTCTGGTCTGGATGATTACCCTGTGACAATGTAGTCATGCCAACTTTCATGGGAAGAGCTTCGCTTTTATCTCAGTTGTTTCTATATCCAGAAAATGTGGAAAAATGTGTAATGAGTGACATTGGTCTAGAAATGTTTACCTCCAGTTGTCTAAAAGCTTTGAGGGCCATGCACTATATCAGTGCCTTATATTTCTTCAGACTGTCCGAAAGGATGTGGCTTGTGGCTCAATCACTATCACAAGGGTTAACAGCTGGCAACCCTATATGCTTCCTTTCCTTACAGCAATATTTCACACATAAATTCCCCACAACTTACCCAGTCCACTGGGTTTGCATGTAGCCATCTTACTTCACTTATGAAGACATTACCAATCTCAACCCTCTCTTTCCTCCTAAGCAAGTAATCCCCTTTAACCCATTTAGTGCCTTATTCATGGACACATCTATAAGGAAGTTGAGTTCACCCTGGTGGCACTGTCCCACCGGGGGGGGTTAGCAGATGATGAAGAATGACACAAATTTGTGTGTGAGGCATCCTCTTCCATAAGAATGGTCTTCCCTCATGCTCTGACAGTAGGTCTGTGACGTCCCTACTCTGGACTCTGATTTGTATACCAAAATACGGAAAAAGTCAAAGCTTCTCTCTCCCAAAGTTACCGTATTGTTTTGTTATTGAGTGTTTTGATTAGGGCGGTTGTACAGATGCTATATCTCCCCCTCTCCCCTTATGAGTTAAAAGCATTTCTATAATAGCACATGCAGTTTCTACTTTTGTGATTCTTTGCCACAGTTTATTTCTTGCTTTGAGTCCCTGCAATGTTACTCTGTCCATTAAATACTACTCATTTCCATTGGTATCAAGGGACTCTGAATCATACAGTTTGTGATAAAAAGAGGCAAATTATATTTTGCTCTCTACGGGTGTGTTTTAGGTTGTCCTGTGGCGGTGCTAATCACAGGCATTGCTGAATAGGATTGTTTTTGCTAAAGTTGAACAGCGAGCAGCCATTCCACCTACTTCTGCTGTTTGTGTTGTCTCTATTTGAAGCATTCAAGCTTATGCTTTGCCTGTGAAGTAATCAATACATTCAAGCTGTATCTTGCTTTAGGCAGTCTGTTTAGAATGCTAGGAGTCAGAGTCGCAATGTATTCTGCACTCCAGCAGTTTTTGTTTATTTGTTGCTTCAATATTAAATCCCAACAAGTTTCTCATCAGAACTTCTCTCACACATGCCTTCCAAGCATGGGGCAGATAGGAGGGCACTGGACCTTTGTTATCCTGCACAAAGCAGTATAGATGTAAACAGAGAAGTTTTTTGCCTTCTTTAGTCCCGAAATATGACATGTTCAGGTTCCACATTTTCAAAGTGGCTGTGATCAAGTCTACATTCAATTCAAGCAGAATCAGGGAATGATGAGAGAGGATGTTTTTGAGAATAATCCTTGAGGAGATAACACTGTGCATACTGGCACTGGTATACTAGAGGTAATACATAACAGCGACATAATAGAGGTAATATTTAGCATTGGCGCACTAGAGGTAGTGTTTGTATATATATATATATATAAATTTACATTCAGAATAGTCAACTGGAAACCAGACTTATCAGAAAACCAACAGCCGGCAATGCCGTGCTTCATGCGTCTAGCCACCACCCTGCACACCTAATACGCAGCATCCCATATGGTGAGATGCTGCGCATTAGAAGGATATGTAGCTCAGATCTAGAAGGCAAACTAGCACAAAATGAGTGCACGGCAAGATTTCTGAGGAGGGGGTATCAGTCTGAAGTATTGGATAAAGCTCTGTGTAGAGCTAATGCTGTAGGAAGACAACAGCCTAGAACATCACTAGAGCAAGTGTCCAGCACTTAACAAAATGAGAATAGACTGTTCCTAACTTACAGTAGCCAGCATCTAGCAATTCGTAGAATTGTAGGGAAGAACTGATCTCTTATTTCAAGTGACCCTGTATTAGGAAAGCAGCTACCTAACCCTCCCAGTATTACCTATAGAAAGGCTAGGTATTTGCAGGATTGTGTGGTTTCCAGTAGTCCAGAAGGCAGGGTAGCAGGCACTTGGCTGTAAGGCTTGCAAGAATGGGATAAACAAAACATAGTACTTGATCCCTTTAGTGATAAACCTGTCCGCATCCAATCAAAATTGATTTGCAAAACTGAGTATGCGGTGTATGTGCTGGAGTGTCCGTGCGACATACGGTATGTGGGTAGCACAAAGTTGGCAGTACACAAAAGGATACTCCAGCACCTCAGAGCCATTACCAACGGCAACACCGCGTACCCAGTTGCGAGACATTTTGAAGAAACTCACAATAAGAACCCCGCTGAATTGAAGTACTTTGTAATCAATACAGTTCCTCCGCTTAGGAGAGGTGGTCACCAGGAGTCACTACTACGCAAATTGGAAACAAGACACATAATTTTATTCGATTGCAAAGTGCCAAATGGAATGAATTCAAGTGAAGATTATTTTACATGTCTATAGGTGTCCCTGTTGAATCGAACATATCTGTGATTATCTGCTCTTCTAACTGATATTATGGTTTTTTCACTTTTATACATTCAGATATTATAATTTTTGCACTTTTATAATTATTTTACACATTGATTGGTATAGCGTGTAGATGTATATTTATTTGCGGAAGCTTTGCACATTCAATTGCACATGAATGCTATTTGCACATTGAATTTAGCCCACTCGGGCTGTATGTTTTAGGTAAATGCATTATAATGAATAGACTGATGGGACATAACAATCTTAGGAAACGTTGCAGGAGTGAACATAATAGGGGTTCTTCCCATTTATCAATTTTTTGCCATGATTTTATAGTTGTCCATAGCGAGTTATTGTAGTAGAATTTTATCAGTATCAGTTTGAATATTTATGTGTAAAGGAAAAAGAAATAAGATTTTTTAATCCATGAAATTATTCATGAATTTTTTTACATGTTTTTATTTATTGTACTGTTGGATTATCCATTTTCATTTCATGCTCTGCTATTTATTGTATTTTACAAATATTTATTCGGTCTATTTATGGCATATACCTATATGTTTTGTCCGCAAAAATGAAGACATGAGTCTGTCTTCAGTGTTCATGTAGTATTGCTTGCACGCTTGCACTTTAAAAGGTCACTCCGCCTTCTCAGCGATGTCATGTGATCAAGGCCCTTCGCGGGCTGAAACGCGTTATGGCGGATATGGTTGTTTGGGCTTAAAATAAACTAAAAATTTGCACCAGGGTTCATCTTGTCTTGTTCCACCAACTATTGAAGACGTTCTATGCCTCATATATATATATATATATATATATATATTACCTACTGGCGACATATAGTTAGGACCTAGTTTCCATAGGAAATCCGCAACATTCTATTGGGAATCACTTTGGCGCTGGTTAATGAATGTACGCGATTTTCTCAAAGAAGATGGCCCGTTACGCTCCGCTCCTTCCCTGCAAGTTTTGGGGGGATTCGTGAAGCGGGGGATGAGAAAAAAGGGGGGTCCTAAAATGTGTTTTCCCCATGCAATTTTCCATAGGACATCTAGACAAGGCTACAGCCCGAACCGATGAATGGAATTACACCAAACTTGGCAAAATGGTAGAGACTGGTACGCAGCAGAGTCTTTTGTTTAAATGGTGTAAATCGCTCCAGTAGTTTCTGAGAAAATCAAATTGGAAAAATATATATCTATAGGCATTGCACCGTGAGTGCACTGTAAACTTACTGTACTCTGTACCTTCCCGAGTACGAGCTGCATGCTGATTGGCTGCCACTGTCTGTCAACACTCCAAAACAGAAATTGTTTTGGTCTTGGTAGTTTCACAATGTCTATAGTAGTAGCGGTCAGCCGAGGTCGTGAGACAACGCCGCCGCCGAAAACAGTGGCTCCTCAGCGCCAGTTGAAGTTTGAAGTGGCATGTTGGAAACTTCGTGGATCGTACTCCTCGAGGTACACTGGTTGGATTACAGTGTTTTTAATGCAGCGACCTACTAAAGGACTTTGAAATTGAATGGAAGAACAGTTGCAAACTACTATAGACATTGTGAAACTACCAAGACCAAAATGCAACAATGCCACGCCCATCACGGCAATTTACATATCAAGCGCTGTAAATACAGCGCAAAGCAACGCAGCTGTTTCCTCCACAAGACCCCAGTGAGCAAGGGCTGAAGAAGCCCGAAACATGTTTGGGACTATGACCAGGCTGTGAAAATTGCTGTTTCCTTCCTACCTGTGGAGAATAAAAGGTCTGACAACGAAGTTGTGGGTGTCTCAAGCGTTTGGGCAACTTTGTTTGAATATATATATATATATATATATATATATATATATATATATATATATATATATATATATATATATATATATATATATATATATATATTCTTTATTAAGTTTTGATTTAAGAAATCCATAAAAGTACATCAAAGGAACAATCTTTTAAAAACAATAACATCCTTAAAGCAATATCCTAAAAAAACAATAAAACACACAATATAATGTATAATTCTTATAAAAAATAATTGATAATTCTGGGAGTGCCTATAAGTGATTTAAGCGGGTCAGGCGGGATAAAAATTGACAATTACGGAAAGTCCCACATTAGTATTGCTCTGGTTAGAATAGAATATGTGTTTTTAGGGAGTAACAGCTATATTTCCCACTTAGTGACACTCAAATTCTATCAAGTGTGTTTTAAATATTAGCAACCATGTATCAATAAATCTCCATCGATGCATACCAATTTCTTAATGCACAAAAGAACAATATGCATTATATTATGTGAATCATAAGACAACTTATATTCTGGACACAGATAAACTGTTTTTGCTTCTCAGCCGCCAGGCGTGCATCAAATATCTAGACACCGCAAACACCTGCCGTGGTGTAGTATCAGTCTTTAAAATTCTAATAGCCTCCTTTAGGTCCCTCAAAGATAAGGTGTGACAAATCGGGTACAACCACACTTTTATGTTGGCTTAGTATTTGGGACAAAACAACAAGCAGTTGTCCAAAGATTCAAAGGGAGAGTTTGGGGAACTAGAACTTCCCACTAGAGGTATCACTTGGTACTGTCAGGTCAATGATAATACTAAGCACACCGGACAACCTTGACAAATCGCTGGTGCTGTTATACAGGAGGTAATGCTCAGCATGGGGCAGCTGTGGAAAAATGCTGGTGTTAGCATACCAGAGGAAACGCTTTGCATGTGGGCATCAATGGAAACATTCTGGTGCTAGCACATTGGTCGAAATCCTGGCCTAAGGGAGGACACACATGACTTATGGGAGGGTGGCCACCATGAAATAATGCTGGTCTGGACATCCTAGAGGTGATTTTTAACATAAGGGACTCCCAGGATATATGTACGGCACTAAATCAAAAAATCTGGGCCCTGGCAAATTTTATGTAATTTGTGGCCCAAGGTAGCATGAAAAAATGCTGGCCCTGATACAAATGATGTATTTGGGACACTAGGGCACCCAAAGTACATTTAAAAAAAGTGGTTAACTCCTGGGGAGCGTCAGGTTTAATTGTCTTGGTAAACCATGAAAGACTTCAATATTTAATGATTGCTGTTAGAAGTGACAACCTTTGATGTGATCTTCCCCCAAATGTTTGACCTTTTCCTAGCTTTTGATGTGATCCCCCCCCCCAAATGTTTTATCTTTTGCCTTCTTGCTTACTGAAAATCGTTTTTGTTGGCTTTAGATCTCTTTGCCCTTTACTACTGCTAACCAGTGATACCGTGCGTGCGCTCTCTCCTTTAAAGATGGAAAATTTGCCCTACACCTGATTGGCACATGCAATTTACTTATAAACCCCTAGTAAAGTGGTACTACATGTGCCCAGAGTCTGTAAACTAAATGCTACTGGTTGGCCTGCCACACTTATTTGCCACCCACTAAAGTAGCACATCCCAGGCTTGCCATTGCAGCCTGTATGAAGTTTTAAACTGCCAATCTGACCTAGCAAAATAGACCTTTTGCCAGGTCTAAACCTCCCTTTTTAATTAATATAATTGTCCCTATGGTAGTTCCTAAATAGCCCACAGGGTAGGGTGTGGTATATTTAAAAGGTAGTAAACATGTTTTCAAATTTTACATGTCCTGGTAGTGAAAAACTCCCAGATTCATTTTTCACTACTCTGAGGTCTACTTCTCCCGTTGGATAACATTTGGCTACCTTACAACATTTAATACGTGCTAACTGTTAATTGGGAACAGGCAGAAATGTCATGCTATATCTCAAAATAATTTTTATTTTAAATTCTCTTTAATGGTAAAATCATATTTTGAGTCACAATTCTAAAAATGTAACTTTTAGAAAATTGGCATTTTCTTCTCATTACCATTTGGTGCCTGAAGCCTGGCTCCCGGGTCACATGACTGTGAATAGTTGGAAGTTGGCCTTTGTATATTCTTCCCAGACAGTGAAACAAACGTGGTCTAAGTGTTGGCAGGATGGTTACCTCAAACCACAGCTGCCTTGCCCACTAAACTTTACATTCTCATGAACTTTTCCAAGAAATTTCTTTTAAGTCTGAAGGTAAGCTGAGATGAGGCACAATCCACTTCATCTAACCGAACTACATTCCATTGACCTCAACTCTTGACTTTGCCCCATTCTCACGCAATAAGACACCTGCATTTTGATCTTGTAGGCACTATTTTTCACTTACAATTAAAAAAAATGATATCTTCTGATTTAATTTGTTTTGGTGTAATTTTATTTAATCACATTTACTGTATTCTTTTAAATTGTTGTGGGATTTTTCTTATGTTGCTTTTCACGGTATTACTGTTTGTGTGGTGCATTAATACTTAAAACAGTTCCTCTAAGTTAAGCCTTCCTGCATTTATGCCAATTTGCCAGTGGGTTCAGCTACAGTGCTTAATTTGTAAACTAAAATAGGAGCCAGGGCCCTTGTCAGGAGGCCTCCACAGCTTGCACCAACCATTACTACTGCCAACAGTTCTAATGGAAGTACCTACATAGCTACTTAACAGCACTCTGCTACAAATGAGACCAATCAGGCTATTTCAGGGCCCCAAAGCCTTTAAAATGTTTTGGGCGCATGTATTAGTTGTTTTCAAAGATTATTGAATTAATAAATAATTGCTGTTCTACTCACTTCTAAATTATACAAAGAGTGCCACCATGTGGCAGCTGTCATAAGTGCTGGTGTTAACAATTAAGTGACAGAGCTGAGCACCGGAAACCACCAGCTCAAATTCAGCACTCGTTAAACACAGGTTACTTTAGTGACTTTTGTGGTTCAACTTGACAGGGTACTGTGGTTGTTGATCCACCCTCCCTCAATCAAAACCCCGGTATCCCACAGTTTCCCTTTTAGAGCCTGTGACTTCTGAGCAAATCTATGGTTAAATTGTGCTTTAAAATGCATGCGCTATTGGAACCCTCTTTTTTCTAAATCTCCACCTATATCAGTTGTAGTGTTACTATCAAAGCTAAGTTCATGGGACATCACTTTCTGGGAAGATTCAAAGTCAAATGTCATGTGATGTCAATGCCTGTGATGTCTTTAAGGTCAAAGGATACCTGAAGTCACTTCTGGTACCCTCAGCTTTTTGGTGCTTATTCTCAGTGTCATGCTCAGAATCCTGTCAGAGTGCCTGGATAGGCCTTGCAGTATCTCATTCTTACCACCCAGATACAAAGAAATGTACATAACCAGAAGTATTGGACAATTGGTTAAAACTGTGCAGTGAGCTAAAAACTGATGGCCTCATTTATGAGGCCCTATTGGCACTTTTGCACTGCCGGAACATCACTTTTTTGACCTTCCGGTGGGGCAATGTCCCTATGCATATTTATAAGGCCACATAGAAAACTGAAAGGAGCGATCCATGACTGTTGCTGTGAGTGTTCCCACGCAACACCCTTGGAACCTGACACATTCCCATATTTACGAGGCATCAAAAACCAGGGAATGCGTCAGAACCTAAGACCACCCCGGGGGTGGCGTTAGAGAGGCGCAGCGAAGATAAATGAAATCATTTCTCCTCTTGCTTTCATTTTTCTATGTGTGCTACATTCTGCAGCACACATAGAAAAAGGAAAGCACTTAAATAGATTGATTTTGTGCAGGAAGTGTCCCTTCCTGCACAAAATCAATCATTCCGCAACGCAGGCACCCTTGCATCATGGTGCAAAGGTGCCTGCATTGGTGCACATCTGCCTATTGCGCTGGTGCAGCGGAAAAGGACAGGAATGCGCCGTATCATATAGATACAGCACATTCCTGCCCTTTCCTTTTGCCTTAGGGCAGCGCAGCAGGGAGACCAGTGGTGCTGCCTTACAGCAAAAGCCCTTAAATAAGGCCCTTATTATATAGGATTTGTAACAACAGAACAGGTTATTTTCATTCATGAATTGTTCGTAACATGCAATCTGAGCACTATAAGCAGTGACATGAAATTAGTTTCAGAAGCTCTAATGTTATTTAATTTGACGTTTAAAGTGTTACAAGAAACATCAATATGCATGCGATACCAGGGTTATTACTTTCAGTTTTAAAATAAGGTTTTATTTGGCACCATTTATTTTCCTTGACATAATATTGCGACATATACATAATCGACTTATCTAATAGTCAGTCTATTATTTGCTCTAACTATCAGAGTTACTTGAAGTGCTCCAAAGATCCTGACTCCAAGTTCATTCCGATAATTAGAGCGTTGAGGCTTAGTAGAGCATTATGTATAGTTGGGGATTGTTTGGTACACTCAGACTATTGCTTAAGCTAAAATGTAATAATAACACTATCAGTGAGCCCTAATATCAAATAAAGTGTTGATTGCAACCAAATATTTTTTTTTTTACTCAAAGAACATTTTGTGGAAAGCATCATAAAGTCAGGGACGCAGTGAGTGCTAGTGCAAACAGTGGTTGGTGCTCTCTTAAAAGTGCTATTCAAATCAGATAAAACGTAATCAATTTGTGTATCAAGAAAGCAAGAATAACACAGCCCATAAATGCAATGAACTGAATAAAAAAGATCTGTGATTAAAGTCGGCAATGTTTTGATCCCTGCAGGAATGTTCAGATCGTCATCAGGACTTTGGCTCTATGGGGCGCCAAAGACATAAGTGAAACTGTGAAAATTGGACATCAGCAAAGGAAAACAGTTGGGAAAGAACTTATAGAGCGGACTGGCCCCAGAAAAATTTTCTTTTCTCCTTCAATGATGCATCTTTGAATATTTTATTACGATTCAAGGTATGATTCAGGCATCATAAACTTAAATTGCATTAATAGTACTAAGTTCAGTCAATGTGTTTGAATACGTTTTTAAAACCTTTATTCTCATAAATAGATTATTAAAGTTCTTTTTGGTCGTTTTTATTTCGATTAGTCTATAAATCAAATAAGTGTACAGAAATCTCTTCAAAAAGAATGGGTAAACTCAAACATCAAGTAATACATTAAAGGGCATTTCATAAAGGATTCATTTCCTGTACTAAAGAACAGAATCCGAATTTAGATATATAGAACCCATAAAGAGTTTGGATTCAAAAGGAAAAGAATGAGATCAGCGGAGCAGGAAGCTCAAAGCCAACTAAAGCAGCAGAACTTCCCATAAAGAGTAGTTGATAAAACTCAGCAGAGTCTCTGTAACTCCAAAATAAGTCAGAATTAGGAGTGGGCGCAGTTCGTGGAGTTCGCGGAGTTCACGGAGTTCGCGGAGTTTGCGGAGTTGCACTATGCGGAGTTCCGCAGAGTTGCATTAAAACTCTGTGGAATTCTGCGGAGTTTCGCTCTGCCCTACAGTCCTGCGGAGCGATGCATCACAGTCCGCCTTCAATCCCCCTGGCATTTACACAGTTCCTATGCAGACACATAACCATGAAGTGAAAAACAAATGGCATGTTAAGTATACAAAAACAACAATTGATGGACAGAATGCAGAACAATGTCATAAATTCACCTCAGTACAACGATCTGGGCCTAAATCCACAGTTTTCTTGTTAACCATGCCATTCCATTTTGAGCCCAACCATATGCAAATCAGTCTTGTCCCTGTACCTAATGGGAACAGTCCAGCCCGAACTGCCGCCTGGTCCTCCCTGGACTGGAAAAAGCATCCTGGGACCGTAAATATGGGAATGTGTCAGGTTCCATGGGTGTTGCGTGGGAACACTCACAGCAACAGCCATGGAACACTCCTTTCATGTATTTTTTTATGTGGCCTTATAAATATGCAGCATATATTGTAAAGAACAAGGGTCCTTAGAGCAAACAACAGATAAAGAGAAAAAATAAATATATACCAAATGGGAATATATTGTTAGGGGAAATGTCCAGCCGGACAGTTTTATTTCCCTGATATAAAGGTACTTATAAACCAATAGAACACTGAGTGTGATAGAAGCGGGACACCGGCCGGTGTCTGGCTAACACACTAAGAAGACATACAACATACAAATTAACAGGCAATAACAGGACATCTGAGTAGAATAAAACATAAACCAGACAATCTAAAATATACACATATGCAAGAGAAAAGTATAGAACAATTTATGCATTTAGTGTAATTTTGTCGACGACGTTTCGAACCTTACTTAATAAAGGTTCATCCTCAGGACAGAGGGTAATTGCCTTGAAGTTACACATTCGCAAAGATATCACTAATAGGAATATACATTTGCCATAACATGAGAAAAGAGGGGAGACATAAAAAGATAAGGACATGTCATTAAAACATTGTCAGGGCTGCATTCATAAATTGCATGACTCATACCATGCCAAGGTGCAGTCGGCCAAGGGGTGTGGTACATGCTAAGTGCAGGCAGTGGAAAATAACACGAGGAGTAAGACTGGTGGCGCCGAGTATCTATGGTCCATGGCAGTGATTATGACTAGTGCATGACAAAGTGCAATGAATACGCACGTGTGAAGTGAAGCGGCAGCGAACTAGCATGCCAATAAATGCAGTGAACTGTGACAGTGCGTGACATCTGTGGGGAAGTCGAGTGGCTTACCAATTGTGTAGCACTCAGTTGGGAAAGGTCTCTTGTATTAATAATTTAAATTTGCTTGGAAACGAGGAACCATAATGAATCTAATGGGGAGAAAAAGGTTCAGTGAAATGGCGCCGATTACTTCCCAATTGAAGAGTCTATAAGAAATTAATACTACCTTTAAGAGTGCCCTCAGTAGTAAGGTCTGTGGAGGGAGGAAACGAAATTGTAATGAGATATACAGTTAGGAGGTGGCATGGATAAAACGTCTAGCGAGGGGATTGCTTACCCGAAGAACGATGCTCTCGGTATCCTGGTCTAAGGGAAATAAAACGGGCGGCGTAAGTGCCAATGGTCACATTAGCCAATTACATAAAAGGTATGCAGGGTATCAGACGCGGATCTCACCTGGTAATACAGTATGCAAGACCTCAATGGGGATTCTTGCTGGCACCGGGAATCCGCGCGGCGCCTTAATGCAAACCGGGACGCAATGTAGTGAGCAGTGGAGTCACGTGGGGGATGGAAGCCAATCGGATTGCGCCAAAAAGGTGTCGGCCATTTTGGAATGGGAAGGGAGTAACCATTTGACAGGCTCGACGCGGTGTAGTGAGGCGGGGAGTCACGTGGGGAATACGACCCACCCAGAGTCCACCAAATAGTTGTCGGCCATTTCAAAGTGGGAACAAGACCCATAGAAAGGTGGTGATATTAAAAATAGTGATTACATGCCAGTGGGTACCACTCACTCTAGACAAACAATAACAGAATTATTAGCACAATTATTTATTTTTTCATTTATAACAAGTGCACCATGATGGAAAATTGTACCATGATGAGAAAAAACCTTTGTATTTCCAGGTTCTAGTTAAAAACAGTGGAAAAATGGAAACAGTTTGTAATTGTAAAGTCCAATTCTTAAATCAGAGAGGTCCAGTCCTCAGTCCGATTGAGCCCAGTGTGAAGACTTTTAGTCTTCAGAATCCATCGCAGTTCCTCTTTGTTCAGAAGTTGTTGCAAGTTGCCACCGCGACTGGGGGGTTTCACCAAGCAAATGATGGTCCATTTGAAGTCCATTTCTGTGTGGGCCTGTTCAGTGAAGTGCTGTACAAGGGGAGCATTCGCAGTTCTGCAGCGTATCCTGCTACGGTGTTGGCACATCTTTATTCGTGCCTTTTGTGTAGTTTGACCAATGTAGATCATAGAGCAAGGACAAAAAATAGCATAGATCGCATTTGAGCTGTTGCAGTTTGAGAATTCTCTACGCTCGTATTTCATATCTCTGTGAATAAACTCTTTGCCTTCTATAGTGCTCTCACACATTGAACAGTTACCACATCTGACATGTCCAGTGAGTTTAGGGAAGCCCCATAGTGTATCAATTGTGGTCATTTCTGCAGGGGCTGGTAGTGCTGCCCGCACCAAATGGTCTTTTAGGTTCTTAGCCTTCTTGAAGGCAAACATGGGTTTTTCTAGCTGCAATTGGTCAGCATTCAACACAGGCCAGTGTTTCTTAATGCTCTTCGTTAATGAATTAGATATCGGAGAGAAGGTTGTCACACACACCAACCGGTTCTGTGGTTTTTTCGGTTTTGATTCCAACAGAGCTTCTCTTGGACAAAACCATGCTCTTTTTGACGAGGTTTTGATCAGTCTGCGGGGGTAGCCACGGGCGCTGAGTTTAGCACTAAGTAGCTGGGCCTCTCTGAAATAATCTTCTTTTAAATAACAATTTCTTCTGAGCCTTAGAAATTGTGAGAAGGGTAAGGAGTCACGGAGCGCTCTAGGATGATTACTCTTGTAGCTCAGTAAGGTATTGTGCTCAGTAGGTTTCCTATATAGGCTAGTGATGAGGACACCTTCTTTCTCCTGTATGTTTAGATCTAGGAAGGGAATGTTGGTACGGCTATTAGTGAGGGTGAAGGTAAGGCCGCTGCAGTTAGAATTAAGCCAGTGTAGAAAGGGGGGGAGTAGATCCTCACTATCATTCCAAATCAGGAAGATATCATCAATATACCTTTTCCCTAGGGCAATGCCACTATGGAAAGGGTTAGACGGGATCAATATGCGCCCGCATTCAAGGTTATCCATGTAAAGCACTGCCAGGTTTGGTGCAAAGACAGCCCCCATGGATGTACCTTTGATCTGGCCATAGTACTGGCCATCAAACAAAAAATAATTCTTTGAAAGGAAAATTTCCAGAAGCTGAAGAATGAAGAGTGTAGGTATGAAATGCGGTCTTGGACGGTTGTTGAGAACTTTTTCAATGACTAACATTGAGTCATTTTGGGGAATATTTGTATATAATGACTCGACGTCCAGGGTGCAGAGCACACTGGACGTGGGGTCAAATGGATGTTCCTCTATCATATTAATCATATGAGTGCTGTCGCGTATGTAACATTGAGTAGTTGGCACGAAATCCTTAATAAAATAGTCCACAAAGAGTCCCAAAGGCTCTAGGACTGATCCACAACCAGAGACGATAGGTCTGCCGGGGGGATGTTCTGCATTCTTGTGCACCTTCGGTAGCGTGTAAATAACCGGAGTGCGAGGGGATCTGGCATTGAGGAAAAGATATTCCTTTTTGCTCAAGAAGCCTAACTCTAGGCCTTCTTTAGTGACCAACCGTATTAGATTTTGAATCTCAACTATTGGGTTCCTCTGGAGTTTAACATAATGTGAGGGATTGTTCAATTGTCGAAGGACCTCCGCTTTGTATGTGTCAAGGTTTTGTAAAACAATTCCACCGCCTTTATCCGCAGACTTAATAATTAAGTCAGGATTTGACTTAAGGCTAAGGAGTGCTTGTTTCTCTTCCAGGGTTATGTTGTAAGGAATGAAGGTATGCTGCTTCTCTAAAGTGGACAGATCCTGTAGGACCAATTTCTCAAAGGTCAATATCTCAGGAGGCACCATGCTGCCTACTGGTGAGAAAGTTGAGGGAGGACGAAATGGAGTATTGGGCATGAGTACTGGTCTAGGATGGAGTAGGAAGAAAGCATGTAATCTCAATTTCCTAAAAAACCTTAGTAACTCTGTCTGGACATCCAGATAGTTGGGACGTACCGTCGGGACAAATGAGAGGCCCTTGGTTAGTAATGACAATTCAGTATTAGAAAGTGGTTGAGGTGTAAGGTTAAAAATGGGTAATGGCATCGGGTTAGCTGAATCTACTGGAATAGGCATTGCGTTAGTACAAGTGGTAAAATGCTGATCTACCATTGGTAGTGTTGACGTCTGGTATTCCTTTCGCCAGACGGATAGGGGCCTCGTGGGGCTGGTTTGGGTTTCCCCCTCTTGGGGGGATCGGATTGGCCTCTGGATAAAAAAGGAGCTCGATTAGAAGGACCAGGTGCTTCACTTTGATCAGAGCTGTCAGAAGAATTTGCTGAGGAGTCTGAAAAGCCTACTAGAGTCTGTCGTCTATTGTAACGGCCCCACGGTCTTTGATTCTGATTCTGCGGGCCACTGTATGTGTAATTGGTGTAAAAATCTTTGGCTAAGTATGGGTAAGCTCTTTCTTGCGAGAAGTTTTTGATATCTTTTCTAACTTTGGTTGTTTTTTTGTTTAACTCAATTCTATGAAAGTCGCTTACAGTTTTAGCTATATCCTCTAATAATTTAGTACAATCAGGTACAGGGCATTTGTCTTTTATTTGTGTTTCCAGATCTATTATTTCTAAACCTAATTTCTTTAGCTCCTCAGAAGCAATATCGATGCCTAATGCCATCCACTGTCTGGAGCAACCGGTGCTAATATAGCTGAACCCTGTGGTATACTTGGGGTTATCAGTAAACACGCCAGGTATGTTGCGAACTTGCAACCCAAGCGGAATAATATTAGCCTTAAGGTATTGAGCCAAGAGAAGTATCATCAGTTCTAACCTTACTACCTTCTTTTTAATTTTTTCGAGTTGATCGCCTAATGGAATATTGAGTGTGCTGGGACTTTCAGGGTTATCTGTAAGTAGAGACGGGCCATCTAACAGTTTTTTGAAATACTCCTCGTTGTATAAGGGTGTGTGGTCTGACATGCCCTATAGAGTTTAAAGAGAGATATAAAGGGGAATAGAAGTGGAGAGACTGACAGGGGACGGTAACCCGCTTCAAGGAAGGGGTAGGGGAGCGAGCCCTTGCAACCTAGTGGTTGCGCTACGTACTATTTAGGAGGGACAAGGGCACCCAAGGCGCAATAAGCTAAGGACCATGGGTAGGTACTATATTGTAAAGAACAAGGGTCCTTAGAGCAAACAACAGATAAAGAGAAAAAAATAAATATATACCAAATGGAAATATATTGTTAGGGGAAATGTCCAGCCGGACAGTTTTATTTCCCTGATATAAAGGTACTTATAAACCAATAGAACACTGAGTGTGATAGAAGCGGGACACCGGCTGGTGTCTGGCTAACACACTAAGAAGACATACAACATACAAATTAACAGGCAATAACAGGACATCTGTCCTGTTATTGCCTGTTAATTTGTATGTTGTATGTTGTTCTTGCTCTATGATCTACATTGGTCAAACTACACAAAAGGCACGAATAAGGATGGATTCTGAAGACTAAAAGTCTTCACACTGGGCTCAATCGGACTGAGGACTGGACCTCTCTGATTTAAGAATTGGACTTTACAATTACAAACTGTTTCCATTTTTCCACTGTTTTTAACTAGAACCTGGAAATACAAAGGTTTTTTCTCATCATGGTACAATTTTCCATCATGGTGCACTTGTTATAAATGAAAAAATGAATAATTGTGCTAATAATTCTGTTATCGTTTGTCTAGAGTGAGTGGTACCCACTGGCATGTAATCACTATTTTTAATATCACCACCTTTCTATGGGTCTTGTTCCCACTTTGAAATGGCCGACAACTATTTGGTGGACTCTGGGTGGGTCGTATTCCCCACGTGACTCCCCGCCTCACTACACCGCGTCGAGCCTGTCAAATGGTTACTCCCTTCCCATTCCAAAATGGCCGACACCTTTTTGGCGCAATCCGATTGGCTTCCATCCCCCACGTGACTCCACTGCTCACTACATTGCGTCCCGTTTTGCATTAGGGCGCCGCGCGGATTCCCGGTGCCAGCAAGAATCCCCATTGAGGTCTTGCATACTGTATTACCAGGTGAGATCCGCGTCTGATACCCTGCATACCTTTTATGTAATTGGCTAATGTGACCATTGGCACTTACGCCGCCCGTTTTATTTCCCTTAGACCAGGATACCGAGAGCATCGTTCTTCGGGTAAGCAATCCCCTCGCTAGACGTTTTATCCATGCCACCTCCTAACTGTATATCTCATTACAATTTTGTTTCCTCCCTCCACAGACCTTACTACTGAGGGCACTCTTAAAGGTAGTATTAATTTCTTATAGACTCTTCAATTGGGAAGTAATCGGCGCCATTTCACTGAACCTTTTTCTCCCCATTAGATTCATTATGGTTCCTCGTTTCCAAGCAAATTTAAATTATTAATACAAGAGACCTTTCCCAACTGAGTGCTACACAATTGGTAAGCCACTCGACTTCCCCACAGATGTCACGCACTGTCACAGTTCACTGCATTTATTGGCATGCTAGTTCGCTGCCGCTTCACTTCACACGTGCGTATTCATTGCACTTTGTCATGCACTAGTCATAATCACTGCCATGGACCATAGATACCCGGCGCCACCAGTCTTACTCCTCGTGTTATTTTCCACTGCCTGCACTTAGCATGTACCACACCCCTTGGCGGACTGCACCTTGGCATGGTATGAGTCATGCAATTTATGAATGCAGCCCTGACAATGTTTTAATGACATGTCCTTATCTTTTTATGTCTCCCCTCTTTTCTCATGTTATGGCAAATGTATATTCCTATTAGTGATATCTTTGCGAATGTGTAACTTCAAGGCAATTACCCTCTGTCCTGAGGATGAACCTTTATTAAGTATGGTTCGAAACGTCGTCGACAAAATTACACTAAATGCATAAATTGTTCTATACTTTTCTCTTGCATATGTGTATATTTTAGATTGTCTGGTTTATGTTTTATTCTACTCAGATGTCCTGTTATTGCCTGTTAATTTGTATGTTGTATGTCTTCTTAGTGTGTTAGCCAGACACCGGCCGGTGTCCCGCTTCTATCACACTCAGTGTTCTATTGGTTTATAAGTACCTTTATATCAGGGAAATAAAACTGTCCGGCTGGACATTTCCCCTAACAATATATTTCCATTTGGTATATATTTATTTTTTCTCTTTATCTGTTGTTTGCTCTAAGGACCCTTGTTCTTTACAATATAGTACCTACCCATGGTCCTTAGCTTATTGCGCCTTGGGTGCCCTTGTCCCTCCTAAATATTATAAATATGCAGCGGCACATTGCCCCACCGGAAGGTCAAAAAAGTGACGTTCTGGGGGTGCAAAAGTGCAATAGGGCCTCATAAATGAGGCCCTGAGATTTTCAGCCAGGATAGCTTGCCTCCAAAGTCATGGAGAGCATGGGACCCACTTCTGGGCATACCCGTCCCACTCGGGGTGACAAATGCAAAAACAACAATTGATGGACAGATGCAGAACAATGTCATACATTCACCCCAGTCCAAAGATCTGGGCCTACATCCATCATATTAACCTCTACGATGCATCAGACGGCCCCCGGCCGTCCGACGACACAGTGGGCATGTGCGGAGGATGGCAGGGGGCTGTCCAAACCATGCACGTGTCCTTTGTTTCAGCACCGCGGCAGAATGTCTGCAGCAGTGAAGAGGTTAAGTATGGCCACAGGATACTGTGCTCTTTCATTCAAATCAATTCCTGGCTTCTCTGTAAAGGCTTCATCTCAAAGATATAGGGAAAATCTGGCTTGGTTTGCACACTGCAAACGTGCATGAGATAAAAGCATTTTCCATGCGCACTGCGCCCTTAGCTCTCTGTCCTTGTTTCAACATTTCCCTTCAATCATTGTCCTCTTTGCTGTGACTGCCAGCAAGAGGAGAATTTAGGCAAGTGGACACATGACCACCGGGCAATGGACTCAGGCCAGCAAATTTTTGACAGAGGCCCACCTACCTTGCAGGTTTGAAGGATCTGGTCGCAGTACATTGAGATCCCCTAGGTCACCGGCAGTTGAATGTCAGACACGTAGATTGGAGACAGCATGGGGCCGGGGGTTGGCTCAGTGGCACTTGCCTCCTCTCGGCTATCCAAGTGCGGAGGCAGAAGGCGTCTTCGTGCTTTGGCACCATGCATTGCCTGCCTTTCAGGGGCCACGACGATGCCAGAACTGAGCCACCAGTGAGGCCTGCATACCGTGCTCAGGTTTCCGGTACTGGTCCGTCCGTTAGAAGCCTGGCGTCACCTTTGTCCTGATCAGATGATGTCTCTGCTTTGGCTCCTGAATTTGCAGCCATTTGCTTCTACCAACACCAGGCACATAGTCATTTTCATTGCATTATTTTATGTTTTTATATTATAATAATTGTCTCTAGTAAGTTAGAAGATGGAGACCCCTTATGACTCTGCTACGGGAGAGCCACTCTTTTTCATCCTTGCCCTTTGATACTGCAGCTCTTGCTAAAGTGACTTTATTCTTTTTCCTTATTTTGAATTTCTCTGATCAATGCTACTGCAATGATCATTCCTCTATCACTAATATTCTGACGGTTGGTACTGCAGCTGTGGGGAACTCGGCTGAGTTTCCAGAACACCTCTTTAAGGGAAGTTCTAGTCTTTATCTCTGTTCCGAAAATCTTAATCTTTTCTAGAAGGGACTCTTCATGGGTCCTACGTTACTATAGATTAGGCTCTTTAGCTAGTTAGTGACAATCTTGTTTATTAAGTACTCTGTATTGATTTATGCTATCACTAATCAAACTTTTTTTTTTATATTTCTGTAAAGTGGACTAATCTGAATACAGATGCCAAAACCATACTAATACTTTGAGTTACATTAAGGTTTTGAAAACTTCTTCAACCTCTCATCATGGACTGAATATGAAGTATCTGGCAGTTGATGATATAAGCATGACCTTTGTTTTGTTCCAGCTCCATTCGCAACCCGGTGTCAAAGGTCCATCCGACCTCTCAAGCGACATCTGAATTTCAAAGGGTCAGTCGGCAAGTTTTGGTTTTTAATTTAAGAGACCACATTGGCCAATCCTTTAGGTGCTAACAGTTGCTGGATTCAAAATTTTACACCTTTTGATCACCACATTTTCGGAGGACAAGATTTGCTGCTTATATTTTCTGAGCCTATTATGGGCCATGTGCTGAATTGTTGTTCTAATTGATAGAAGCTCCACAGAGTGAGGGACCATTACTATTACGGGATATCTCATCACTTTGCTCTCACTCTTTTCCGGACAACTACTTCCCATAAAGAGTAGTTCGTGAAACTTAGCCAAGGAAAAGGTGCACAACATTCTCCAATGAAGAGAAGGAAGGTAGGTGGTGTAATGGGGAGATTGAGGGCTGGTTAATGAAGGGGAGCTCCCACTGATGAAACAGATATGCCTTAACATGTGCAATTGGAGTAGGGTGGAGAAAGTGATAAAGGCTGGCATTAAGTACCCTCAGGTAAAGGAAAGTCAGTCATAGAACCCCTTAAGCTCAAAGTGAAGGTGATTAGGGTGGGGGATAAATCCAGTGACGCCCTCCCCCAGAAAAACACCCCCAATATTACCTGGACTACCAGAACCATCAGACCCAGAGAGTCAAGACCTTGTGCAGAAGGGTTCTAGAGGGAAATATAAAATGATTTGTTCTCTAAACAACAGCTTAAAAATACTCCCTGACTTAGGGCCATATGTATCAATTCTTTTGTGAATCGAAAAGGCCGAAATTCGCCGAATTTCAGCCTTTGCGAATCGCAAAAGGCTATTTTGCATGATTTGATATGTATGAAACAATCACATCTTAAGGAATCGCAAATACTTGCGATTCCTTAATTTGCCATAGCATTTAAGGAATCGCAATTTTGCGATTCCTTAAATGCTATGTAGGAAGCTTTTAAGAATTGCGATTTCAGGTTTAGAAATCGCAAATTACCACCAACTTGTAGTTGGTGGTAATTTGCGATTTCTTGTAAATATGAACAATTGTGCATTTGTGAGGGTGGCATATGACGCACATACATGCCCATTGGGCATGTATGTGCGCGATATGCACACACATGTAATTTACAGGGGTATAGCAGGGTGTCCTTGAGACACCCCTGCACCCTTGCAATAATTCTCAAATTGCGATTAGCAAATTGCGAATTCGCAAGTTGAGAATAATTTGGAAATCATTCCTATGGGCCTTCTGGACCATAGGAATGCATTGGAAATTATTCCTTAATTGCGAATTCCCAAAATGCGAATTCGCAATTAAGGAAGCTTAAGGAATCGCTAATAAAAAGCGATTTTCTTCATACATACCATTTTGCGATTCCTAAATAGCGATTCCTTAAAAATCGCTATTTAGGAATCGCAAAACGGAACTATGATACATATGGCCCTTAGGTCCTACTTAAAGGTGCAAAGCAAAGACATTATGATTAGAGAGCCTGTTTGGACCTCTGGTGTTCCCCAATCACAGTCTTCGGAGGAAAGAGGGCAGGAAAGGAGACCCCCAAGTCCATTGACGCAGAATAGGAACCTTTTTCAATACCAGAGGCGCTGATTCAAAAGGAAGGAGAGGTTTGATGCAAGAAAGTTCAAATACAACAGGACCCAAACAGATATCAACGTTTAGCTAATATCGGGGAAGCAAGGGTGGGCACAGTGCTAAGGATGGGGAAGGAGGATGAGACAAACAAAATGATAATGTCAAAGATGGCATCTGGCCTGCTAGGGTGGGCTATCCAGAATGTACACTAGCCCCCTTAGATGGGAGGGGGAACCCTTCTTTGCCACCTTTAAATGCTGGATCACCCCCACAAACACTTTGAAACACTCACTGAAGTCTCTCTCCAAAGAGGTTAGAAATGTTTTTCCACCTCCCAAGCAAATCAAAGGGACATACAGTGAGTTTGTGAAGGAGTGGCCAAAAAAGAATCCTCTTTGATACAAAGGACCCAGGCACTGGAAGAATCTGTTGCAGAATTGAAAGCAAACTCTGTCCTAGATAGGGAGGATGTTGACATGCTGAAAAAGAGATATTAAGATTGCCAAGATAAAATGGAATCATTGGAGAACAACATCAGAAGATTATTAAATGTGCTGGAGTAGTGTGAAGGGGAGGACATTAAGGCTTTCATAGTGTCTTTGTTAAATGCTAGCAGCGTTTGGGAATGGATGGAGGAAATGCTGGTTAAGGATGTTTAGAGGGCTCATTAGAATCCTTTAACAAAATCTTTAAGTAACATTTCACAGCCCAGTGATTGAGTCCAACTATGGGCGACTCAAAAGGGGGCTGTGTATTTATGTGTCAAATATGTTGGATCCTATAAATACTACAGTGATTGCCACAAGAGTGTTCTATGAAATTGTGTCTTTTCAAATCTTTGCTCAGGCAACTCTGGCCATTGTCAATTTTTAAAATAATGTGTGTACATTGGAAATTAGTACAGCTCTCCACCAACTAGACCATGACTTGAAGGAAGCCTTTTCCACCAATTGCATGGATCCAATTATCTTATGGGGTGGAGATTTTAACATACGTATATGCCCTGTGCAATCTAATAAGGTGTGTGGTATGACATCTCCTGATAACTATGAGATTACCCACTTTCTGCATTCGGAGTACTGTGATACTCTAAATGATTTACTTTTTAAACATAATCTGTGGTTCTGTAATGAACTAATTCATATACTAGTTACAGTGAGGTGTACCTACAATGGAAGGGGCGATAACAGCGTGTTAGACTTTCTATTGTTCCCCCTGCATTATTCAAAACTGGTCTTAGAGTTTCTCATTTACGGCATAGCGATTACGATCATTTCCCCGAAAGTGCTGCCTTGAATTTTGACCTTTCTGGCCAGCCACGAGATGCAAAAAAAGTTACGGCATTAGAAGAAATTGTGATTTCTCACCGTAATGGGTACGCGTTAAAATGGTCCTTGGTGGATCCATCTAACTTCCTAGTAAATCTAATTAGAAAAAATAGGGAGGCTTTTGAAGTATGCGTAGATGAAACTACAGAGGCACATGAGATTATTTTAGCATTCAATTGCATAAAAAAGAGCACTGGCGAAGGGCTCCACGCAAAGCAGACAAAAGCAAAGTTGGGTGACTGTGACTGGTTTGATCCAGCTTGTACAAAAAGTCATAGAAATTTAAAATTAGCCCTAGCTAAACAACCAAGATCTGTTAGTAAGGTCCAGGAATGTAGACTAGCTTATAAACTAGCCATTAAACAACGGAAAAGAAATATGAAGGAGGAAACATGGAACAAATTAATTGATGATGGTCTGTCCAATGATAATACAACGTTGTGGCGTGTCTTCAATTCTCCTTCCCACAACTCCCCAGACTGCCTTCGAGCAGAGATAGCCATTACAGAGGCCGCATGGATAGCACATTTTCCTAATTTTTATTCTCCTAAGGAAGACATTGTAATCTCCCCCCTTATTGTTTCTGCTCATACTGGGCCCGCCCCTGTTGCCAACAATTCCAATTTTAATGGACCTTAAAACAACGCAAGGTACCTAGAATTTTCCTTGGATTAAGTTTTTCTGGCACTCAAAGCAGGTAAGGGGGGTAAAGTGCCAGGGTCTGATGGGATCCATATCGACCTATTGACCTATTTAAATTTAACACTGATCTTTGGGACCCCATCCTCCACTCGCTCTTCAGAGCCTGCCGGGAACAATGTTTTTTATCCACCTGGCCTGAGTCGCTTATTGTCCCCATATTCAAGAAGGGTGACCTTAACAACCCAGCACAATACACACTTCCTGTTTCTCTTCTGGATTGCTTGGTAAAGGTAGCTGGACGTATGCTTTTAGGACTACTTCAGGACTGGGCAGAAACAAACAATATCCTCTCGGACCTACAGTATGGTTTTAGGGCTGGGCTTGGGACTGTAGAGCAGGTCATTAATAAAGACTTATTAATCTGCAAATACGTGCATCTGAAAGGTGGCAATTTGTTTTTAGTTTTTTTAGATTTATCTTCTGAGTTTGATTTCGTAGCGCACGATAAGCTATTGGGAATCCTGGTTAATATGGGCAGGGACCCTACTATCATGAACTTTCTTAGAGATTTGTACGTCCAAGTCAGAGGTAGAGTCCGCTATGGCCTTAATGTCAACTGTACTGGGTCATTTAAAACAGGAAGAGGGGTAAGCCAGGGATGCGTACTGGCCCCATTCCTGTTTAAACTCTATATTAATAGTGTAGGCAACATATTGGCAAGCAGATGTGTGGACCTACCCCAGGTGGGACATAGGCTATACCAGCTCTTTTCTATGCCGATGATGCAATACTAATGGCCCACACTCCTATTACCCTCCAGCATCTAGTTGATGAGTTTGCTCAGTTCATGCAAAACCTTGGGCTAAAAATTACCATTAGCAAAACCTTCGCCATGAAGATCAGGAAGAAGGTCACTCGCTGCCATGACATCTTCATTGAGGGTTTTACAATTAAGTTCACAGCGTCATTCTCATATCTGGGCATTGCTTTCAGTCAATCTGGGCATTTGCAAGGGGCGATTAAATCAAGGCAGTTCCACTTTACGAAAACTGATAATGGCTCTACTAAATTTTGCTAGACAGCTTCGCATCAAACATCCGAAGGAATTGATGACAATTGATAAGGCCAAATATAGATCCACAACTATGTACGGAGCTGAGCACATGTGGCATGGAAAGTTTGATATACTCCAGATTGAAGAAAGCACTTTTTTAAGGTCTCTCCTCGCTCTCCCGAAAAGTAGCCTAACCTATGTGTGCCACTCCAAACTAGAATCCCCTTACAGAGCAGATTTAATCAGGGTCCAGCCAGTTCTACTATGGCACAAAATATGGTCATCTGAACATACTACTCTCAATCGATCCATAATTGCTGACTGTCTAAAATCTTCACATGCCCTTAACATCCCTTGGCTTAAATATGTGTACAACTTCCTGACAGAACTCGGCCATTCCGAATATTTCAATCTTCCCGAGAGTCTGGTTACCTTCCCAAGAAAAGTTTGAAACTGAAATGCATTTCATTATTGGAGGAAACCAGATTAGCTTCTGAAATCTGGAAACTCTTTGTGTTGAGGAATCAAATGATCTTGACTAGTGTGTATATGCAACCATACTTAGCTAATGTGTATAATCCGCAAATGCTACCGAACGTATACACACGTGCAGTTATGTCATGGTTTCTGCTGGCTGTTATTAATTACAGGAAGCAGTTGTAAATAGTAAATTGAGTGATTATGCAGTGACTACAGTTTTTAAACATGTTTTTATGTAGAATAATTTCTACCCTCCGGGCTGGTCACCCCATGCACCGCGTACACTCTCTGCGAGGGAGCCCAGGCTGCCCCGATCCCGCCGAGTGCCGCCGCTGCCCACAGCTGTGCTCCTGCTGTAATTTATTTCACTCTGTCTCTGCGCTGTTCCCCGTGGTAATTCCTTCGTTGGTCACTGCGCTCTAAGCATCATTGTATTGTATTGTATTTTCCTCCGTTGTGACCCTGCCCTCTGATTTGCGTTTTGTTTTGTCACTGCGCTCTTAGCATCATTGTATTGTATTGTATTTTTCTCCGTTGTCCCCCTGCCCTCTGATTTGCGTTTTGTTTTGTCACTGTGCTCTAAGCATCACTGTATTGTATTGTATTTTTCTCCATTGTGCCCCTGCCCTCTGATTTGCGTTTTTTGTTCCCCCTCTGGTGTGGCCAGCCCCGGTCGCGTTTCCCGCCCGCTCCCCGCCACTGCCCCCCTGCGGCCCGCCCCCTTCCCTCTCTCTCCCTTCCCATTCGCCGCCCCGCTTCCGCCTCCCAGCTGCTCCTCCCTCCCACTGAGCGATATATTGCAGAGTGCATGCGGTGGTGGGCAGTGACCTCTGACCCTCCGGGCCGGTCACCCCACGCACCGCGCACACTCTCTGCGAGCGAGCCCAGGCTGCCCCGTTCCCGTCGAGTGCCGCCGCTGCCGGCAGCTGTGCTCCTGCTGTAATTTATTTCACAGTGTCTCTGCGCTGTTCCCCGTGGTAATTCCTTCGTTGGTCACTGCGCTCTAAGCATCATTGTATTGTATTGTATTTTCCTCCATTGTGCCCCTGCCCTCTGATTTGCGTTTTGTTTTGTCACTGCGCTCTAAGCATCACTGTATTGTATTGTATTTTTCTCTGTTGTGCCCCTGTCCTCTGATTTGCGTTTTGTTTTGTCACTGCGCTCTTAGCATCATTGTATTGTATTGTATTTTTCTCCATTGTGCCCCTGCCCTCTGATTTGCATTTTTTGTCCCTCCTCTGGTGTGGCCAGCCCCGGTCGCGTTTCCCGCCTGCTCCCCGCCGCTGCCCCCCTGCGGCCCCACCCCCTCCCCTCTCTCTCCCTTCCCATTCGCCGCCCTTCTCCCGCCTCCCTGCTGCTTCTCCCTCGCTCCACCCCCCACTCTCCTCATATGGCAGAGTGGCAAACGCGCAGCGTTGACGCACAGCGGGCGCGACAAAGGTAAGCCCGTCTGCGCCCGTCCGCACCTGGACTGCGCCCAGCGCCCGAACCCCTGGCCCCCGCAGACACCAGCCCCCCCGCCGGACCTACAACACCACCGAACTCAACGCACTCAACACCGGCCGGATCCCAGGATGCTACCGAGCCACCCCAAGACAAACCCACGGACCCTTCAGCTGCCACTCCTGCAAGTTCACCTGCATCCGGACCTGCACCGCACCCGCCAAGCCGAGCACCAGCAGCAACCACCTGAAGTGCATCCTGCTCAACACTCGCTCAGTCCACAGACACGCCGTCGAACTCTGGAACCTCCTCGACACCACATCCCCAGACGTCGCCTTCCTCACGAAAACCTGGATGAACACCTCCTCAGCACCCGACATTGCCATCGCCATCCCGGACGGATACAAGATCACCCGGAGGGATTGCAGCAACCAGACCGGAGGAGGCATCGCCATCATCCACAGGAACACCATCCGCATCACGACCAACACGACGACACCCTGACAACCGCCGAACACCTGCACTTCCAGATCCACACCGACCCCAAGACGACCCTCAGAGGCACCCTCATCTACAGACCCCCGGGACCACGCACACAATTCAGCGAAGACATCGCCGACTTCATCAGCCCGCACGCCCTCCCCTCCGCTGACTACATCCTCCTCGGGGACCTCAACTTCCACCTGGAGAACAACAACGACCGCAACACCACCACCCTACTGGACAACCTCGCCAACCTCGGTCTCAAGCAGCTGGTGACCACCCCCACCCACTACGCCAGACACACACTCGACCCCGTCTTCTCATCCAGCAAGGACATCATCTTCAGCCACGTCACCGGACTCCACTGGACGGACCACAGCTGCAACCACTTCAGCTTCAGAAGAACAGCGGTCCACCACCACCAGCAACAAGTTGCATGCAGAAGCTGGAACAAGATCACAGCCGACCAGCTTGCCGCATCCCTGAGCCAGCACCCCCCACCAGCTCAGCGAACCCCAGCCAGGCCGCCGACAACCTCACGAAGTGGATCAGCGGCTGCGCAGATGACCTCGCCCCACTGAGGACCCGGCAGTAAGAAAGCACCTTGGTTTACCGATGAACTCAAGAGCTCCAAGAAGAACTGCCGAGCCCTCGAGAGAGCCTGGCGCAGAGACCAGACAACATGACCACCCTCAAGCTCACCACCCGAAAACACCATCAACTGATCCACGCCACCAAGAAAAATGCATTCAAGGAACGACTGGACAACAACGCACACAACAGCAAGGAACTCTTCAACATCGTTAAAGAGCTCTCCAACCCCAACGCCGGAAACAACAACATCACCCCATCTCAAGACCTCTGCAACTCCCTCGCCTCCTACATCCACAACAAGATCGCTGACATTCACAACAGCTTCAGCACACAACCAACGCTCCCCACGACCGCACCTACGCCCCCCACCACCACCCTCCGCGCCTGGACCCTGATCAGCACCGAAGACACCATCAGCACGATGAACACCATCCACTCCGGATCTCCAACCGACCCCTGTCCTCACCACGTCTTCAACAAGGCGGACGCTGTCATCGCACCCCACCTGCGGGACATCATCTACACCTCCTTCGACACCGCTACCTTCCCTGAGAGCTGGAAGCACGCCAAACTCAGCGCCCTACTGAAGAAACCATCAGCGGTCCCCACCGAACTCAAAAACTACCACCCCATCTCGCTCCTCCGGTTTCCGGCCAAAGTCATCGAGAAGACCGCCAACAAGCAGCTGGCCGCCTTCCTCGAGACAAATGGATCCCTCGACCTCTCGCAGTCTGGCTTCCGGGCCAACCACAGCACCGAGACCGCCTTCATCGCTGCCACCGATGACATCCGAGCCCTGCTCGACAACGGAGAAACAGCGGCCCTCATCCTCATGGACCTCTCCGCGGCATTTGACACTGTCTGCCACCGCACCCTAGTGCAGCGCCTCAGCAACGTCGGAATCCAGGAGAAGGCGCTGGAGTGGATTATCTCCTTCCTTGCCGGAAGGACACAGAGAGTCCGCCTTCCCCCGTTCAGATCAGAAGCCACCGAAGTCATCTGCGGCGTTCCTCAGGGCTCCTCGCTCAGCCCCATCCTCTTCAATGTCTACATGAGCCCCCTTGCGGCCATCGCACGCCAACACAACCTCAACATCATCTCATCCGCCGACGACACTCAGCTGATCCTCTCCCTCACCATTGACCCCGCCACCGCCACCGCCAGAGCCAACCTACACGAAGGGATCACAGACGTAGCCGAGTGGATGACGACCAGCCGCCTGAAACTGAACTCAGACAAGACGGAAGTTCTCATCCTGGGCTCCTCACCCTCCGCCTGGGACGACTCCTGGTGTCCCCCCGCCCTGGGCAGCGCACCCAAACCGACAGACCACGCACGCAACCTGGGCTTCATCCTTGACTTCCCCCTCTCCATGACCAGACAAGTCAATGCCGTCTCCTCGTCTTGCTTTAATATCCTGTGCATGCTAGATAAGATCTTCCGGTGGATCCCCACCGAGACCAGGAAGACAGTCACCCAGGCCCTCGTCACCAGCCGACTGGACTACGGCAACGCCCTCTACACCGGAACCACCGCCAAGCTCCAGAAGAGACTCCAGCGGATCCAGAACGCCTCAGCAAGACTCATCCTCGACATCCCCAGACACAGCCACATCTCCGGACACCTGAGAGACCTGCACTGGCTCCCGGTCAACAAGAGAATCACCTTTCGTCTCCTCACCCACACTCACAAAGCCCTACACAACCAAGGCCCAAGATACCTCAACAGCCGCCTCAACTTCTACACTCCCACCCGCCAGCTTCGATCGACCAGCCACGCCCTCGCCGCCGTCCCCCGCATCCGAAGAGCCACAACAGGAGGAAGGTCCTTCTTCTACCTGGCCGCCAAGACTTGGAACTCCCTCCCGACCCACCTCTGCCTGACCCAAGACCACCTCGCCTTCAGGAAGCAGCTCAAGACCTGGCTGTTCGAGCAGTAGCGGACCCCCCCCTCCCCAGCGCCTTGAGATCCTCCGGGTGAGTAGTGCGCTATATAAATGTTTTTGATTGATTGATTGATTGTATTCTGTTTTAAATTTGCACTTTGGTTTTTAAACACTGTCATGGATGTATTTTTGTAGCTTTTATGATTCACTTTGTGACTTCGAATAAAGCTTATTTTGATCTCCAAGTAATAGTAAAGTACGTAAAATCCAGGTGACCTTTCTTCCTTACTCTGTCAAAGAGTTTCTCCTGAGCAAGGCATTGAAAGTGAACTCCCTGAATGGAAATGGCTTTTCTTTTGAGATCACAAAGAGGTTAATAATCTGTTAAATCAGGTTAGAGCTAATAAGGAAAATTAGCCTCATTATGGGGCTGATGAAGCGTCCTGCCAGATTTTGTATATACCATTTAGACCTATGTTTGGTTTTCCTTTTCATTGTTGCAATTTTTGCTATCTATTACTGTCCCTTTTGTTATTTTCTGTGTTAGTTATCATCCGTCTACATCCTGGCGTATATCAAATAAGGCTTAGTTAGCCATGAATATTCATGGAAAGGTTATCCTGGGAAGGTGGGTTTGTAGGATTTGGGGGAGGGAAGCACTCAGTGGGAAGAATAGATGAAAAAAACTTAATAAGGAATTGTCCTCAGGTATCACATGATCTTCGGACAAGTGGCTTGGTCAGTATAAACACTGTAAGGTAGAACTAGAAATGGAGGTAGATCCTAATAGTGTGCAGATTTTATCTTGGAATGTTCATGGACTCTGTGTGAGGAATAGCAGAGCAAGAATACCTCAATATTTGAGAGAGTCATCAGCTCAGATATTAGCTCTACAGAAATCCCACCTATCTAAGGTAGAGAGTCTGGAGGTTTTTAGGCCACAGAAATGGGCTCAGCAGGTAGCATGTACAGATTAATCCTCTCATACAAAAAGGGTTGTTATTTTGGTTAAAAAAACAGCCAGCAATTTCAATTCAGGACTGTAAGTTGGACATGATGTGTCATCGTAAGGTTAAGGATAGTTGATCATAGTTATACCCTAGTGGGATACTATGGCCCGAATGTGGATGATGTAGAACCCCTCCAAAACCTGTACGTAGAGCTTTTAAAGCCCCGCCATCTGTTAATATGGACAAGTGACATTAATTCCGTTTTAGTCAACACCCTGGAGAAGTCAGGTAACAATAGTTCTAGAACCTATTCTAAAATGCAACCTTATATCAAGTGTCTCCTGACACAGCTTGACCTATGTGATATTTGAAAAGCAAGGACAGGAATAGAGTGAGGGTATACCTATCATAATACAAAATATAAACATTCATCCAGACTAGATTACTTTTTTGATCTCCAAGTAATAGTAAAGTACGTAAAATCCAGGTGACCTTTCTTCCTTACTCTGTCAAAGAGTTTCTCCTGAGCAAGGCATTGAAAGTGAACTCCCTGAATGGAAATGGCTTTTCTTTTGAAATTAGATCTGATATCTCCCACTTTACCGTGAGCAGGCAATGGGAACTGGAGAAAAGAATTAAAGAATTCAGGAAACTAGGGGCCATGGACCAGTTGAGGTTTCTGACCATTCTGAGAGTCATTTTTCATAATAAAATGTACAGCTTCAGAGATCACAAAGAGGTTAATAATCTGTTAAAACAGGTTAGAGCTAATAAGGAAAATTAGCCTCATTATGGGGCTGATGAAGCGTCCTGACAGATTTTGTATATACCATTTAGACCTATGTTTGGTTTTCCTTTTCATTGTTGCAATTTTTGCTATCTATTACTGTCCCTTTTGTTATTTTCTGTGTTAGTTATCATCCTTCTACATCCTGGCATATATCAAATAAGGCTTAATTAGCCATGAATATTCATGGAAAGGTTATCCTGGGAAGGTGGGTTTGTAGGATTTGGGGGAGGGAAGCACTCAGTGGGAAGAATAGATGAAAAAAACTTAATAAGGAATTGTCCTCAGGTATCACATGATCTTCGGACAAGTGGCTTGGTCAGTATAAACACTGTAAGGTAGAACTAGAAATGGAGGTAGATCCTAATAGTGTGCAGATTTTATCTTGGAATGTTCATGGACTCTGTGTGAGGAATAGCAGAGCAAGAATACCTTAATATTTGAGAGAGTCATCAGCTCAGATATTAGCTCTACAGAAATCCCACCTATCTAAGGTAGAGAGTCTGGAGGTTTTTAGGCCACAGAAATGGGCTCAGCAGGTAGCATGTACAGATTAATCCTCTCATACAAAAAGGGTTGTTATTTTGGTTACAAAAACAGCCAGCAATTTCAATTCAGGACTGTAAGTTGGACATGATGTGTCATCGTAAGGTTAAGGATAGTTGATCATAGTTATACCCTAGTGGGATACTATGGCCCGAATGTGCATGATGTAGAACCCCTCCAAAACCTGTGCATAGAGCTTTTAAAGCCCCGCCATCTGTTAATATGGACAAGTGACATTAATTCCGTTTTAGTCAACACCCTGGAGAAGTCAGGTAACAATAGTTCTAGAACCTATTCTAAAATGCAACCTTATATCAAGTGTCTCCTGACACAGCTTGACCTATGTGATATTTGAAAAGCAAGGACAGGAATAGAGCGAGGGTATACCTATCATAATACAAAATATAAACATTCATCCAGACTAGATTACTTTTTTGTAGACCAGACAATTAAGACAAATATTCTGAGTGTAAGACGCTCAGCAGCCCACCCGTCAGATCACACAGCGATTTTTTTAGAACTGAAAATAAAGTCAGGTCGCGTTACAAGAAGGTGACCTCTAGATCGTACTCTGTTAACAGATCAATAGGTTTTAGACAGACTAAGACTGAAGGCTATAGACTTTTTAGAGCCAAATATTAATTCAGCACATCAATACTTAGTCTGGGATGCCTTCAAGGCTTTTATGAGGAGTATCCTGATCAACATTTGTGCACAGAAGAACAGAGAGTTTAAGGCAATTGTGGAGTTAGAAAAGAACTCTAGAACCAACATCAATTAGAGGACCCTAGTGAAGCTCTGCTTAAGGAGATATAGGGTTGGAATCTCAGTTGGGCCTCAGTTTTGGAGTCTAAGGAAGGGGAGCGAGGTGAACTCTGCTCCGCCAGCAGAGTTTGCAGAGTTTTGTCAACTCTGCACTCCACTGAGAGCGTGGAATCTGTCAGAAAACTCTAATTCTGCCACGTGGCCCCCGCTGCCCATCCCTAATTTGGCTAACTTGGGCTGTGCGCTGCCTTCCTCTCTCTTGTTAGGGGAGGGCCAGTTCACCTCATCATCTTGCAGAGCGCAGAGCCTGCTGAGTGGCCAGGTATACTCTGCCCCTCCTGTGAAAATATCAACCATTGCAGACAGTGTCGGTTGAAGCAAATGGCCTCAAATTCCGGAGCCGAGGCAGAGACATCGTCTGAGCAGGATGAAGGGGACACCAGGCTGCTAATGGTCCTTTACTGGCAGCCTGAGGATGGTACGCAGCCCTCACTGGTGCGCTCAGTTCTGGCATCTCTCTGGCCCCTGAAGGGCAGGCAACGCTGCTGCCAAAGCCCGAAGATGGCTGCTGCCTCCGCAGCTGGGCAGTCGAAAGAAGGCAAGTGCCACCAAGCCAACCCCGGGCCCCTTGAATTCGCTGCCCCCAATCTAAGTGTCCTGCATTCGACTGTCAGTGACCCAGAGGATTTCCCTGTACTACAACCAGATTCCTCAAAACTGCAAGGTAGATGGGACTCTGTCAACAATTTGCTGCCCTGCGGTCATGGGTCCACTTGCCCAAATTCTCCTCTTGCTGGCAGTCACAGCACAGAGGACAATGATTGAATGGGAAATGTCAAAACTAAGACAGGTAGCGATGAGTGCAGGGTACGACCTTTTAGTGCAACTGGTACACAGCGAGGAGTAGTGCACATGGAGAATGCTTTTAGCTCATGCACATTTGCGGTGTGCAAGCTAAGCCAGACTTTCCCTATGCCTTTGAGATGATACCTCTAAGGAGAAGCCAGGAATTGATTGGAATGGGACAGATGAGTATCATGTGGCAATACTTGAAGTGTCATTTGTTTTTTATTTCAGGGTTACGTGTCTATGTAGGAACTGTTTGCCCACCAGGGTAACTGAAGGTGGCATTTGAGCCGAAGTGCAACTCCGTGAATTCCACCCACCCCTAGTCTAGAGTAAGGGCTAAGTAGAAGGTGAGCAAGTTATCACATTTCAAATATAATGAAAACGCAGGGAAACTTCTAGCTTGGAAAACGAAGGCAGACTGAGGTGAGGGACATCAGATGTAGGCCTGCGGGGAAACTCTTGTCAAAGAGCCAGGAGGTGAAAGAACCTTTGTTTTAAAGTTTTTTGGCTCCCAATTTACAGAGGACTTGAATACAATAGAGGAACAGGTTAATGAGTGGTTGGGGGGGTCTTCCAATAGTCAACCTCTCAGAAGATGAGAAACCAAGCTTATACCAGGTAGTTACGCAAGGAGAAGTCCAGCAGACAATAGATAAGGGCAGAAGAGAGAAGGCAGCAGGCCTAGATGAACTTCCCAATGAATTATATATTGCCCTACTGGATGTAATCAGCCCGTTTATGACCCCTAGAAGAAGGGGCCCCCATCCTAATTCATGGGATGAGGCCAAAGTTACTCTGATTCAAAAACTGGACAAAGAATCCACCTCATGTTTATCCTATAGACCCCTCTCTCTTCTTAGTTGTGATTATAAGTTCCTGGCAAATATCAGGTAAACAGATTGAGCAATGTGGTGGGAGGGCTAATACTAGATATGCATGAACTGGCCCATGAATTGATTGGAGCTATAGATCTTGCTCTGGTGAATAAGGCACCAATTGCCATCATAATGCTGGACACCACCAAAGTCTTTGACAGAGTGAACTGGCAATATATGAATGTGACATTACAATTTGGGGACAAGTTTTGTGGGGTGATACGTGAGATCTGAAAAGTACCCATGGCAAGAATTTTGCTAAATGGCAAATTAACTGTGTTATTTAATATATCAAGAGGGACTAGACAAGGCCAGCTGCTCTTCCCGGTCCGATTGAACACGTACATCGAGCCCCCAGCCTGTAAGATCAGAGATGAGAGTGAAAGAGTGGCCTCTGGAAACAAATTTCTCTTTATACTCTGAAGATGTCATGATCTGCACAGTATATTTAGCCCCCACTCTAGCAAGCCTTGATTGGGTGATTTCTGACTTTGGGAAAGTGTCAGGATATGAGGGTAATCCATCAAAGACGGAAAATATGGTGTGGAATATGGAAAAAGGAAGTTGCCTCATAAAAAGAGAATTACATTATCTGGGCATTATAATCTGAATAAAATAGCTCAACTAAATTTCAATAGGACAATGCATGAAATGAACAGGGCTGTTACTGAGCTGGTCACATCTTCCACTAGTGCTATTTGGTAGAGTACATTTAATAAAGATATATACCTTTCCAAAATCCACTTTCATTTTTAATGCAATCCCCACACATTTCAGGCGAACCTGATTAGCAAAATTACACAGGAGAATACATTCTTTTATATGGGCTTCCAAGGGTAAAAGAATTTCAAGGAAATGCAACCAGGAGGGTATTGTGTTGCCAGACTTCCAACTTTTTGCTAAGGCCGTTCAGCTTACAAACTGCAGGTCCTTACTGACAGATTTAACTAACACAGGAGGAACCACTTTATTCAAGCAACGTTAAAAGAGGTAAGAGGGTTAGAGAATAACGGCCAGATGCATCATTGTTGACGTTTGCGATTTCTAAATTGCGAAGATTAAGGAATCGCAATTTAGAAATCGCAACGGCAATGCATGAAAAATTCGCATTTATTTTTGCGATTCAGTATTTTCCCTTAATTGCGATTCACAATTTGCGAATCGCAATTAAGGAAAACCCTCCCATTGATTCCTATGGGCCAAAAGGCCCATAGGAATGAATGGGAAAGCATTCAGATTTTGCGAATTTGATTTTGCGAATCGCAAAATGTGAATGCAATTTCAAGGGTGCAGGGGGTGTCCAAAGAACCCCTCCCTGCACCCCTGAAAGTTAACTTTAAGTGCAATTTACACACACACATGAACCAAGGACATGTGTGTGTGTAAATTAAAACTTTCAAATATGCAACTAGTGCATGTTTGAAAGTTTTCGGTAAATTAGCATGAAGTTCAACTTCATGCTAATTTACCCCTTCCAAAGTGCGAATTCGCAATTTAAAAATTATCATGCATTGCATTTAAGAAATCTGAAATTGCGATTTATTAAATGCAGTTGCAATTTTAGAAATCGCAGCATGGTTGCGATTCCTAAAATTGCGAAATGCATGATGCATTCCAAATTAGTCAATTGCATTCGCAAACGGCCGAAAATTGCGATTCGCACCGTTTGCAAATGCAATTGACTTTGATGCATGTGGGCATAAGTTTCTGTACAAGCTTGGAAATATGAGATATTTCAAAAAGGTGAGGCCCACATTTAAAAAAAAAATATTGTCTATAATGCACAACTATTTTATTCAAGCATTTAATTGAAGACATTAAAAAAACAGGAAATTCTTGACATTTATGAATAAAAATTTGCTTTTAAAGTAATGCATTCATTAAACCGGAACACTCCGCAGTTATTAAGAACATTTCTAGGCTTCCCTTTCACATTGTGCACATTGTGCACATTTCTCCCAAATTAGGTTTGCTTTTAGTTAAAAAAACTTGTTTCCTAGCTTTTCTATGGTCTATATAGATAACTAAGACTGCCTATTTCAAAACAGCACATTTCAAAAGCATGTCATTTGCGCATTGAATTTTACATTTATCATTGCATATTCAGCTACTGAGTTAACTAATTTTCGTGTTAATTAGTGGACTCTCTTAGAAGCACATTTCATCTTTAAATACCATGATCTCCTACATACATAGAAAGATGAAAAATACTGTAAAAGAGGAAATAGAACAGAAAAAGAAATTAAAAATTGCAGGAGTCCCAGTTATGTCAAGCCAAGGGGGAGAGACACTTACTGGGCTCAACAGCCATTAATTACAGTCAAAAGAAATTTGAGGTCACATAGAAGGGGCTTAGTTTGCAAGACTAATGGATGTGGATGACCAAGGAACTGGCATGTACCACGATTGGCGTAGAAAAATAAACACCAGTCTGTGAATTGAAAAATACTCCAAGGAAATAGGAAGAAAGGTGGCAGGTGAGATGGTTCATGACATCCCCGAATTAGACAGAGAATTGTCCCAATAGTTGTGGAGCACTAGTGATGAACATAAGATCAAGTGCCTGGAGTGGATGAGAGTGGACTGTTGTGCATGCGAGGGGCCTGACATCAGAATATATGTGAAAGCCAGACTGAAGAAGTGCCCTAGAAATCAAGGAAGGACTGAGGCCAGAAACATTTTTAAGCATGTGGGTAGGGTAATGGAACGCACATGCAGTGATTACAAAAATCAAAATAGCAGCGGCGCCAGCCAAGGAGACAGCAGCTCACAAACAAGCACTGGCAAAGCCAATAGGTCTTTCCTATGTGAGATTTATTGGCTTTGGTAATGTGTTTTAGCTATGTTGCAAATGGCTGAAAGTAATGTAACAAAAAGCTGTATGACACAGTCCTTGGTCTCCGAGTTATAGAGCATTTTTCTACTTTTATTTATGCTCCATTCAAGCCAGCTCTGCTGTATAATATAGGAAAAAATTGACAAAGCCAATAGATCTCTCATAGGCAAGACCTATTTCCTTTGCCAATGCATTGTATGGAATGTCATATAGAAAATTATAAGTATTTGTATATTGTTCACAATGGCTGAAGTGCTAATGTTGTAGAATGGAGAATGTCCTTGTCGAGATGTTAGTGTGTGCAGATTCAGAACCATTTTAGAACCATACAAAACTATGAAAATGTGCCAAATAAATGTGCTTATTGTAACACAAGTTGTAAGTAGACAGAACAGTCCAATAGGTTACAGCATTAATTACAGTGATGCTTTAGGCTATGTGCTACTTTGGGTTTAAATTGTTACAAAAGAACCAAAAAAGCCAGGCTGACTGATTGTTTGGTAGTAAAATATGGCAATATTCATTGCTCAGTGGGTTTCCTCGAGCTTTTGGCTCCGGTGCCGCTGCACCTGCTGCACCATTGAAATCATGACCCTAGTGCCTGCAAGGTAACTGCACTTGTGACTGCTTCTTTAATATTAAAATATAGCAATGATCGCTGTTCAGTGGGTTTTCAAGAGCTTTTGGCCCCTGTCCCACTGCACCTGCTGCACCATTCAAATCATGACCTTAGTGCCTGGAAGGTAACTGTATTTGTGGCTGTTTGTTTAGTAGTAAAATATAACAATAAACATTGTTCATTTGGTTTTCTCGACCTTTTGGCCCCTGTGACACTGCACCTGCTGCACCTTTCAAATCATGACTCTAGTGCATGCAAGATAGCTGCACTTGTGATTGCTTGTTAGTAGCATAATAAAGCAATACAAGTGATCAGTGAGTTGCCTAGAAATATTGGCCCCTGTGCCACTGCACCTACTGCACCCTTCAAATAGTGATTCTAGTGTTGGAAAGGTAACAGCTCTTGTGACTGTTGGTTTAGTAGTAAAATATAGCAATAATCAGTGTTCAGAAGGTTTCCTGGAGCTTTTGATCCCTGTGCCACTGCACCTGCTGCCACATTCAAATCATAACCTTTGTGCCTGCAAGGTAACTGTACTTGTGATTGCTTGTTTAGTAGCAACATACAGCAATAATAGGTGTTCAGTTGGTTTCCTAGAGCTTTTAGCCACTGTATCACTGCACCTGCTGCACCTTTTAAATCATAACCCTAGTGTCGGAAAGTTAACTGCACTTGTGACCACTTGTTTGGCAGTAAAGTATAAAAATAATCAGTGTTCAGTGAGTTTTCTAGACATTTTCGCCACTTTGCCACTGCAACTGCTTCACTATTTAAATCATGGGCCCCAGTGCCTGTAAATTGATTGCCCATGTAACTGCTTGTTTATTATTTAAGCATAACAATAATGAGTGTTCAGTGGGTATCCAAGACATGTTGGCCCCTTTTCCATTGCACCTGCTGCATAATTGAAATCATGACCCTAGTACCTGTGAGGTTACTACACTTGTGGCTGCTTACGTAGTAGTAAAATGTAGAAATAATCAGGGTTCAGTGGGTTTTCACATTTTTGGCCCCTGTGCCACTGCACACTCTGCACCATTCAAGTCATGACCCAAGTGCCTGCAAGGTAGCTGCAATTTTGGCTGGTTGCTTAACCGTTACATATAGCAATGTTCGGTGTTTAGTGGGTTCCCTAGAACGTATGCCTCTTTGCCATTGCACCAGCTGAACCATTCAAATTGTGACCCTAGTGCTGCTAAGGTAATTTCACTTGTGGCTGCTTGTTTACTAGTAAAATATGGCAATAGAAGGTGTTTATTGGGTTTCCTAGACTTTTTGGCCCCTGTGCCACTGCACCTGCTGCACCATTCAAATCATGACCCAAATCATGACCCTGGTGGCTGCAAGGTAACTGCACTTGTGACTGGGCGTTTAGCAGTAAAATATAGCAATAATCACTGTTCAGTGGGTTTCCTTGAGCTTTTGTCCCCTGTGACACTGCACCTGCTGCACCGTTCAAATTATGACCCCAGTGTCTGCAAGTTAATTGCCCTAGTGACTTCTTTCTTAATGGTAAAATATTGCAATATTCAGTGCCTAGTGCGTTCTCTAAACCTTTTAGTTACTGTGCCACTGTACCTGCTGTACCATTGAAAACATGGCCCTAGTTCTTACAAGGACAAATGAGGACATCACGTATACCCAGTAATATACGTGTTCCAAAAAAGGCATAGTTTCAGTTGGAATACCTATTTTTTTTGTGGAGCAAAAGATAAACACAACAACTTCCTTAAAAAGTGCATTTAAACGTATCCAACTCTCCAAAATGAGTTCCCACAGATGCCATTCATAAAGCATGTCCTTTGCACATCAAAGTGAAAACCAAGCATTATTAAATTGTGTTACAATGTGACTGGCTCTTTCCTGTGAAAAGACCTTATCCTGTGCTTGACAGTGAATGGGCCATAAACAGTCTAAATGGCCCAAGATCACCATATGTTAGGCTGATGCTGGGACTGACATGCAGTGTTGTACTTTGTTCCTAAAAAGGCAGTTTCACAAATTAAATGGACTCACTAAAGATGAGAAATTTTGCAAAAAGTTTGTAAATGTTTTGTGCAGCTGAAGAACAAGATATCTTTTGAGATGGTTATATCCACAATAAAATCAAAAAGTGATCACACAGGCTCCATGGAAAAAATTATGCTGCATTCCTCTTTCCTATAAATGCTATCACTTTGAAGCAGCCGAAAGGAAAATAAACACCAGGTTCCCACAAAAACACAGGTTGACATTTGACCAGCAAATATACTCGGATAAGAACTGGATTTATTACAGAAAACAAGTTCATGGAAGAATACTGTAAACAGAACTTTTGTATGAGGAGGTACAACTCAAACTGCACAGCTTAAAGCAAATAACGCCAACAAATTGAAACACAGAAAATATGAGTTACAAACCACAATGCCAATAGCAAGCCATGGGCAGAATGCATTCACAGGTAAGATTTCTGAATGTCCACAAGAAGTCTTTCGCATAGCCAGACAGCTGCGTTTTCTGGTAGGCAGCAACCTAAAAAGGGAAAACAGCGGCCAACAAATATGGAGGACATGTTTAAATGGAAAAAAGGCCCATTTGTATGGCGTGATGGACAGTGGATGACCAGAGAAAAGGCCTAAATGATGATCAGTGGCCTGCCTCTAAGGCAGTAATTTAATGTAGTAAAAGGCACATGCCTGGGGTCCTTAAGCCAACGGTGAATTAAAAAATTACAAGTAAAAAAATAAGAAGATCAAAAGAAAAAGGTTTGTATCAGCCATTTAAACCAGGATATGAGAATTTATATATATATATATGGTCCAGTTGAAGGCAAGGAGCAGAAACACGTAGACCGTCCATTTTGATGCACTTTTGCTTTGCACATGGTGTGTAAATAAAATAAGTGAAAAGCTACCTGTTGCTGTGCCGTGTCTTCGTCTGCGGGAATCGTGGGGAGAAGAAGCTGATGCAAAAAAAAAAAATATATATATATATATGCAAAACCTCGCAACAGGAACACCGCTTGAAAAGCGAAATCACGAGCATGGACCAACTTTCTGTGCCAGCATTATTTTATTTCCTTTTTACGTGTCAGGACGCGTTTCGGCCGTCCAAGTGGCCTTGATCACCTATATATATATATATATATATATATATGATCAGTACAAAATCCCCCATGCTAGCCACTAGTTTGAAGGATTGTTTACTGATCTCTTCACAAAGAATAAACATTCTTTGTGAAACATGATTTCGGCAAATCGGGAGGCCATGAGCTGTCAAGCAACAGAATTGCTGTTTCTACCCATTAACAGCAATATAACGGATGTGGTTGGAACGGGCAACAAAACTGCCACTGGACTGTTAAATAAAAAAGCACTTTGGGACAAATTATGGAAAATGGCTGAATTAGAAGAAGCTAAATGGAGGGGCGTTGTCACGGCGCCGATCAAGATGACCGCCTGACGGGATTGCTCCGTCACATCGGGACCTTTATGTGATCCGGAGGTGTGTTTTTCCTTATCGGAAATCACCGCAAATGTGCCCTGCTGCTACTGGAATATGAGAGGACTTTGGTGAGCCGTTTTTTTATCGTAAAGCGTGATACGCTGATTTTTTTTTCTGCTGCCAAAGTGATCCTCACAGTAGCGCCCGCCATGTTGGCTCTGCACCAGCGATCACAGCTCTTCATACACTGAGCCTCTCCGTTTGCACAGCTTTGTTTTTGAGGCATAAGATGCTTGTCCTGTATTTCTTGCAGCATGCCCCTGGTGAACGGAGAAATGTTTATACCCTGTAACTCAGTGTATTGGACGTCCTGTTGATTTATCTGCCTCACACATGGCCGCCATTTTGTCTCCTTCAGACCACCAGATATTTTTATGAACTCTTCTTTCCCTGCACTAAGCCTCTATGTCTGTACTACTTTTAATTTTGAGGCATGAGATACTTGTCCTGTAATATATGCAGCAAGTCCTTGGTCATTGGAGAGGTGTTTACGTCCTATAATACAGCGCATTGGATGTCCTGTTGATCAATTTGCCTCATAATACCCGCCATTTTGTCTCCTTCAGTGCACCAGATATTTTCATAAATTCTTCTTGTATGCTGGACGTTGCTCCTTAAGAATTGCCTCAGCTCTTCATGATTTATCTGGTTTTCACATGTCATTACGTGCAGTATTTAATTTACAGTTATGTCATTGCAGCTTTCAAAGGTGTCTCTTCTTATCGAATAGCCTTTATCCAGATGCTTGATCCTCCTCAATGGGCTAGGAGCTGTTTTTTTTTATTGCTCATGTTCTTTTTTCCAATGCTTATATTTATCCCAAGTGGGTGTCATATATTATTTTTCTGAACAAGCCCAAGGAACAATCCTCGTTATCAATTCCACCGTCTCCTTTGGAGCTGTACTCTTCTCTTGCTACAGGAGGGATGGCTGGAGTGTCTTCCTTCAGTGCTTTACATCATTACCTCTCTCAGTATTCAAAGAGCTCATAGACTTGGCCTTCGTTCGACCACTTTGACTAAACCATGTGGAGTTATTCTTCTTTTTTTTAAATTTACGGATTTGCTCTCAGTACTTTCAGCGTCTAGAGCTAAACGGCAAGTTTCCTGGCTTGGTCAAAAAGTCTGCTTCTCTCAATATGTTTCCAATGCGACCGCATCAAGAAGAAAGGAATTTCTATCTCTACGTCCTCCTTTGTGTTCCCTTGGAGCTCGATATGGTTTGTTTCATCCATGCATCTTTAAGGTTACTCATCAAAATCGAACATGGACCTTTCAGGATCCTGGAGAACTCAATAACTTTATTCATATTAAATCTAATAGTGGCATGGATACCTTTCACCTCTCCTCATGGTTGAATAATTTGTCATTCATTTTTGTCAGTTTTCTTGTTGTCTTTTATCGCAGCGTTCTTGTTGTTGTTCAATATATAAGTATGTTTTTTACATTTTCGTAGTGTTGTTCTATATATGGATTTGTTGTATATCCAATAACATAATCCTCCTGTTACGTCCATGTTGACATTTTTCTTTTTCTTTCCTTCATAGAGTCACGCTCTTTACCCTCTACTTCCTGTAGCTCCCTCATTGTTGTCTTGAAGTCCTGGTGTGGTCGGATTCCTGCTCTTCGTACGGTCCATCTTGTTACATGTCACCATTACCCCACTCCCTTTTGGATATGTACTGTCCTTCCTTTTTTCTCCTATTACTCCTCCTAGCAAACTTTTTTCTGTTCTCCCTCTTTCTACCCTGTCCTCTTTTTGCTATTGCTACGTACTCTTTTTTCTTTTCCTACCTTTCTCTTTCTTCGGCTATATGATGTATACATGCTGTTTTTCATTTTTTGATATATTTAACCTCACTTCTTTTAACATTTAGAGTTATTTCTTGGAATGTAAAAGGTTTTGTTAATCTTATTAAACAGCAGAGAGCTCTTTCTTACTTAGCTTCCTATACCCCTGATATAGTCCTTCTACAAGAGAGTCATCTCAATTAACTTGAATCCCTTAAATTAAAAAGGAATTATGTAGGTACGGTTTTATTCTCCCCCTTTAATAATAAGAAGAACGGAGTTGCCATTCTCCTTCATAACAAATTGAAATGTAAGGTTTTATCAGAAGAAAAAGATACTGATGGTAAATGGATCCTTGCTAAACTAGTAATTAACTCAACACCTTTGACTGTTTTTAATGTTTATGGCTCTACCCAACCTGATTGTACATTTTGGCCTTTAGTAAATGTATTCTGCATAAAGATGACTTATTCCTCTTAGGTGGAGATTGTAATGAGATTATGGATCCATTCCTTGACCGCAAATCTGCAGTTCGATTTACTCCTCACAAGTCCCAATAAACAATTTTTAGATACCATTTTACAATCACATCTTACTGACTCTTGGAGGCTCTTACATCCAGACACTTTGGACTATTCTTTCTGTTCTCCTCCTCATGCCTCTTTCTCTCAACTGGACTATATTTTTCTTTCTCAATCCTTATCTCAAAACTTACTGTCCTCCTCCATTGAAACTATAGCTAATTCCGATCATGCTCCCATCGTAACAGACCTGGATTTACTTCCACCTCATACCAAGCCACCTTGTTGGCGTTTCAATTGTGCTCTCCTCTCTGACCCAAACTTCTCTTCCTCATTTCGTTCCTTTACCAATGAGTTCTTTCAAATTAATTCTGATCCTACCACTCCTTCTTATATCCTCTGGGATTCCTTTAAAGCTGCTGCAAGGGCTTTCATTATTGATTTTGTTTCCAGAAAGAAAAGACAGTTTCTTCAGAAGCGTAAACTTTCTCTAGCACATATAAAACAATTGGAACATCAATGTTACACTTTCTCAGATAAATGTATGTCACCAGAACTTCTGCGTGCAAAAATTGGCTTTAATAAACTCACTACTGATAATGCATCTTCCATTCGTCTTCGCAGTACTGCACATTACTATGGTGGTCTCAATTATTCTGGTAAGCTCTTGGCTAACTATTTCAAATCTTGTGAAGAACGCACTCTTATTGATTCCAATTACTCCTCTGCAGATATCCTTCTTAAAAATAAAGACATACTAGATCAATTTCAATTGTTTTATCAATGGCTCTATACTCCAGAATTTCCTCCTTCCTCTTCTCTTATTCAATCTTACTTTGAGAAATTACCCAAACACACTACTTCCCATCTCAATTTTACAGCTCTTGAACTTGACCTCTCATTACAAGAACTTTCTACAGCTTTATCTTCTCTGGCTATAGGTAAAGCACCTGGTCCTGATGGTTTTCCTGTTGAATTTTATTTACACTTCACTGACCTTTTATTGCCCAAACTCCTGTCACTTTTTCAATCATTTTATTCCTCTGGCAAAGCTGAAGGCTCCTTTCAGGATGCTACCATCTGCCTAATCCCAAAAGATGGCTGTGGCCCCAAATTTTGTAAAAATTATCGTCCAATCTCATTAGTTAATGTAGATTATACACGGTTTGCTAAATTAGTTGCCCTCATTTAGACCCCCTTATGCCTCATCTTATTGGTAAAGAACTGTGTGGTTTTGTTAAGGGTAGACTTACTGCTCATAATTCCCGGCTTTTTCATAATGTTTTGAACAAAGCCTCTTCTCTTTCAGTTCCCTTTGCCGCTATTTCTGTTGATGCAGAAAAAGCCTTTGATAGAGTGGATTGGTCCTTTTTGTTTGCTTCATTACGTTGGCACGGTTTTGGTCCCAAATTTATTTCTCTCATTTCTTTGTTATATTCCGTGCCTAAAGCCTCAGTTCTTGTGAATGGCCAACCTTCTTCATCTTTCACCCTTCAAAGAGGTGTACGTCAGGGTTGTCCTCTTTCCCAGCTTCTTTTTATTCTAGCTCTCAAACCATTTCTATCTTCCATTCGGAATAATAAATCTATCTTTGGCTTCCCCTATGGTGATGATCAATTAAAGCTCTCTGCATATGCGGATGATATCCTTTTGTTTATCTCCAGCCCAGAATGGTCTATTCCCCCCTTATTATCCAAATTTGACGACTTTTCCTCTGTCTCAGGCTATAAGATCAATTCTGATAAGACTGAAATTCTCCCCTTGACCAACACTTGTCTTCCACATATGTTCTCTTTGACTGGCTTTGCCTGGAATAGCACAAAGATCCAATATCTCGGAATTTGGTTTTCCAAATCTATTTTCTCCTCCATCACATTAAACATGTCTGCAGTTTTATCCAGAATTGATCAATTGTTTTCCTCCTGGAACCCCCTTTTCTTCTCCTGGTGGGGTCGGCTCGATTCTATCAAAATGATGGTTGCTCCTATGCTTATTCATATTTTTTCTATGTTACCTGTTCATATCCCTGCTCTCTATTTTAAATGCATTGATTCCTCTCTCTCAAAATTTCTCTGGAAAAATAAAAAAGCTAGAATTTCTCTGGCTGCTCTTCGCAGACCTAAATCGAATGGTGGTGTTAATTTTCCAGACTTTTGTATTTATCATAAATCTTTCTCACTGCGACAAGCTTCCCAATGGCTTTCTTCAAAATATTCCCCCTTTTCTCCTCTTTGGGTCACTATTGAACAAACTTTATTACTACCCTTTTCTTTTGAGGAAGTCTTGAGATTCTCTACCAAAACTCCTTATACTTCCCTTCCTCTGTTTAAATATACTTCTTCTCTCTTAAAATCTTCGCTCTTTCCGCATGTCATCTGGCGAGAATCATTTTTAAATACTCCCATTTGGTATAACTCTCTTATACTTTTTAACAAACGGCCCATTTGTTGGACATCTTAGAGATTAAGAGGTATTATATGGGTTAATCATCTCTTTGATGGTGCCTCACCTCGTTCCTTCCCCCAATTTCAGCTTTTGTTTCGCTGTCCTCACTCTTTCCTACAAAAATTTACTATTCTCATGGAGACAATTCTTGACCGCTATTACTCTCTTCCTTCTTTAGCTTCGCCAGTTCCTCAATCCCTCATTCTTGTTGTACTTTCAACCCTTCCTAAAGCTTCTCTGATTCATAAATTATTTTCTTCTCCTAACCCAGATCGTGATAAGACTAAAGTTGAACTTTCTTGGGAAAAAGATTTTGATTGTATCTGGTCTGTTGCTCTCTGGGACAATCTTTGGTCTAGGTCTTTGAAAGTTTTTCGCTCTGCTTCTCTCACTCAATCTTTATTTTTTCTATATCATAGACTTTATCTCTCTCCTCTCTATCTCGTTTTACTTCCTCCTCTGATTCTAAATGCTGATCTCCTCCATCTATTCTTTCTCTGTCCTGCTGTATCTACTTTTTGGAACAGAGTATGGTCTTATCTTTCTCGCATTTTCACTCTTTCTATTCCTTTTTCAATTACTCGTCTTTTTCTGGGCAACTTTCAGAACCTTTAGATCTTCCTACACACTCACATGGTCTTTATGATCTCATGATTGCACTCGCATTCAAACATATTTCTTCCAACTGGAAATCCCTTACAAACATTTCAATACAACATTGGTGGAATTCCTTATGTCATTTTCACAGACTTGATGTTGCCTTTGCTTTTTCTTGCAAACCAAAACGCAATGTGGATCTTTACTGGTTACCTTCTTCCACTTATTTAGACCAATTAGTTCATAAATTGCCCAATCATACCGCCTCAGAGAATTTTAAACCTCCTTGAAGGACTTATACTCTCTCCTTTTTCCTTACTTGATGTTTTTTGCAATTTTCCTATCCTACAATGCTTTTTTACAATGTATATTGTTGTATGGTCGAATGTTTCTTCTCATAGTTTTAATTGCCGTTGTTCTTTATAATATTATTCTGTTGTAGCATTACTCTTTCGTCCTCTCCCTCCCCCCCTACAGTCATAAAATTCCTTAAAATGCTTTTATTTCTCTGCCATGACATTAGCAATGACATTACTTCAGACTTTGTTTTTGCATTTTCTCTTTTTCATTGCTGATGTCTACTGTTGTTTATCATTTTTGCTCTTCAATAAAGCTTTCAAACATAAAAAGAACAAGCTAAATGGTGGGAGGCTATAGTGCTCCAAAAATATGTGGATTGTGAACGTGTACCAAAAGGGTTATTGATCTTCATAACCCCAATATTCAATGACCCTGACCTGATAGAAGAGTGGGCTATGAATAATCATCAGTGCTCCACCGGTTATGCTGAAGCTACTCATTAAATATGCAATAAAGTTACATTAAAATTGGTAGTGGAAATTGAAAAACTATCTGCATAACTCAAAGAAAATTGCTCTGAAAAACGCATTTGAATCAGAAATGAAGAAATGGAATTCGAAATTAGAGAAAGTGGAGGAAGAAATCAAATTGAAAAAACAACGGAAATTCCATAGTGATCAAATAGACTAAGAACTGGGACAAATTTTTACGTTTGATAGGAAATTTGATCACTTGAGAGAAACTAATGTAAATAGAGTGGCGCCAGAGGAGGAAGCAGGCGAGGTGCAAAAAAGCAAGGGAACTTGGATGGCTTCGTGGAAATGACAACAAGGGGCGAATCGGCTGCAAAATGAAGGACAAATACACAGTGGTAAATGTATCTGATATTCAATTATCATTGGTTCAAATTGATGTTTTGTCATTAGCTTTGACGTTTGTCCCACAAATAGATTTAACTACCCCGAAAGTCAAATTGAAAAGAAAATTAAAACTTAAGAAATGGTTTGAATAAAAGAAAAAAGAGTCGTCCCCTATTATGAGATCGAATACCAATCTCACTATTGAAGACATTGATGTTTTGCAAACCACAAAATAATTGGAGAGGGATGTGGTGGGCATTGATAATCCACTGGAAAGTCTAGCTGGAGAATGTTTAATGATAGACTGTAGCAGTGTGAGTGGGTTTAAACCTAAATCGAAGTTCTTACCTCAAGTTCACAATGAAGCCATTGAGATATTTGAGAAAGGAGTAAAAATTGAATTTTAACCAAATGTGATAAATCTAGACCTCTTAGACAAGATAATCTCACCCTAGCCCAACAGAAAGCTATAAAAGAACTACAAGAAAATAAGTCAGTAATTATTACTAAATCTGACAAGGGTGGCAATGTCGTCATTTGGCCAAAACAGATGAACCTTTAGGAGGGGAGGAGAAAATTAGATGATGTCAGCAACTATATGATGGCCAATAGAGCAAGTTATGATAAGAGCAATTATGAGTACAGGGCTAATTTGACCAAATGGAGAAGTGAAAAATTGTTGACTGATGATGAATATAAATACCTGAACTGTGAATACCCTAAATTAGCGACAATGTACTTACTGACGAAAATTCACAAAAACAGCCAGAATCCACCTGACCGACCCATTGGGTCATCTACGGAGAGCATGTATGAAAATACATCAAAATACCTTGATTATTTTTTACGACCCTATGTTCAATCACTTCCCACATATGTACAGGATATGGGTGATTTTCTCAGATCAATAGAGAGTGTCACATGGGAAACTGGCATAATGCTGATGACATTGGATGTCAACAGCTTATGCACGAGTATACCCCAGAGCAAGGGCATGGATGCAAGCCGCCATTTTGTAAACATACAACATTGGTGATTCATCCTGTTAAGAAGTACGTCTAATATATGCCTTTTGTGTTTGTAAAACTTCTGAACATGTTTTTGATTGTGCCTTTGTTTTTAATCTGTAGGAGACAGAGGTATCAGCATCGTTTGTGAATGAAAGCAAAAGAGCAACAATATTGATTGTTTTTCAATTGGTCACTGAACTGTGATTTAAAGAGGTCCTGCTGTGTGTTTATAGGCCCACTAGGGTATGAATGAATTGTACAGGGAATTATACTTGGAATTGTACTTGGCATACTGGTGGGAAGCACACATGGGTGATATTGTAATTCTACAACTACTTGCCAATGATATGATGTACAGGCGGTTTTGTAAGTTTTACTAGCCCCTAAGGAAACGAGTATTTAACACCGTGCCGGTTAATCGTTGGCCCACTTGGGCAGAATTGCCTTGAAAATTGTTAGCAAATATACATAATTTCTTTCCATACTTACATTTACTCAGCTACACACTTATACAAACACCACTTCATTTATTCATATAGATAGTAACTCATGCTTAGTGTGTTATAAAATCACTATTACAAGTATACAGTTATCCATACAGTCACTCATACAATCACTGAGTCTTATGTATACTTATTTATATGCAACAACTGTCACATACACTGCCTTTTATATTTCTACTTTGTTGGACATGCATCGTTGAGAAATATATTTACTCATCACTACACTCAAAGGCAGTCCTAACCTCATATACCTACTAAATCAACTATTTACACATCTTTGGACAGTCACACATCTCCCACCCAACCACACACACATTCACTCTCCCATGCAAATACTCATTTAACTAATCAATACCTAATATAGACTTTCATATAGCTAGTAACCAACTGAAGCAGTAGTTTACACTACAAGAGACAGAGTGATTCAGATATTCACACAGTTTAATCACTATCCCATATATTTAGTGAGACACTTTAAATTAGTCTCTTAAACAGTCAATCACACTGCTAATAAATCCTCCATACAGACACTTATACTTCCACTTCATCTTTAATGCTAATTGCCATATATATATATATAATATATATTTAAATATCGAACAAAAACAGATTCACTGGATGATGTCATCAGTGATGTCATTTGAGATGTCATCAGTGATGTCTTCAGTGAGGTCACTGACCATGTCATGAATGATGTAATATGTGACATCATCAGCAGTGGATTGCTGGCGCGTGAGTTATAGTTAGTACAACTAACTATAAAGGAGTTTCAATGGTTTTGTACGAGTGAAATGTCCACCTAACTATAACACCCCTAAAACCTATGGTTTTTCCAGTGAATTTCTAAGGTTTTTTAAATGCTAATTCCTAACTATAACGTGTCTGAAACCTATCGTTTTTTTCAGTGAATTTCGAAGGCTTTTAAATGCTAATTCCTAACTATAACATGTCTGAAACCTATGCTTTTTTCAGTGAATTTCAAAGGATTGTGAATGACAATTTTTAAATGTATTAATTGTTATGTTTATTTTTTTGACACTGATTTACTAAATTTTTTTAAACTATTTATTTTTAGATATTTTATTTTTTAAATGACTTTATGTAAATGTAAATGTTCCGGCATTTATAGAGTGCACAGCTACTTCCCTGAGGTAGTGTCCTGGCGCTGTACGTATACCGCTTCGGAACCCTTCCTGGTTTTCCCTGTGAGTGTCCACTCCTGGGCACCCCCAGGGTGAAACCAGGCATCCAAGCGCTTTTGGGGACATTGTGGAGATTAAGCAAGCTATTGCCCAGAGTCACAGAGTGGGACCCATGATTAGAATAGGCACCGAGGCGAGAATGATCAGGTCCGAGGAAATTGAGCCCAAGACCCGCCAAGGTGGGTATTGAACCCTGGTCCTGGGCCAGACCTCTGCATCAGGGACTGCCGCTCTAACCATTTGAGCCACACTTCTCCACATTATATTTACACTATACATTACATTACAAAATATACTTTCTCAGAATGAATTATTTTAGTTTAAATACTTTGCAAATAGGCTGTAGACTTTTAACTACAGTAGTTACAGTTATGGCAATGGGCAACACAATTTCAAACACAATGCAACATTGAGCTCAATGGGGATTTCTAGTTAAATGTAATTAGTTACTTTGTGGATTACTTTTCTAACCACATGACTGGATCCTAGGTTCAGTCCTGGGACATCTCCTGTAAAGAATTGAGTAAAAGCATTTTGGTTACAGTAGTGATTTTTACGGAATATTATTGTATTTTAAAAGTTGACACGGAAATACCTTGATTATTTTTTACGACCCTATGTTCAATCACTTCCCACATATGTACAGGATATGGGTGATTTTCTCAGATCAATAGAGAGTGTCACATGGGAAACTGGCATGATGCTGATGACATTTGATGCCAACAGCTTATGTACGAGTATACCCCAGAGCAAGGGCATGGATGCAAGCTGCCATTTTGTAAACATACAACATTGGTGATTCATCCTGTTAAGAAGTACGTCTAATATATGCCTTTTGTGTTTGTAAAACTTTTAAACATGTTTTTGATTGTGCCTTTGTTTTTAATCTGTAGGAGACAGAGGTATCAGCATCATTTGTGAATGAAAGCAAAAGAGCAACAATATTGATTGTTTTTCAATTGGTCACTGAACTGTGATTTAAAGAGGTCCTGCTGTGTGTTTATATGCCCACTAGGGTATGAATGAATTGTACAGGGAATTATACTTGAAATTATACTTGGCATACTGGTGGGAAGCACACATGGGTGATATTGTAATTCTACAACTACTTGCCAATAATATGATGTACAGGCGGTTTTGTAAGTTTTACTAGCCCCTAAGGAAACAAGGGGCATATTATCAAGGGGGTTTATCTCTGCTTTTTTGGCTTTAAAAGCCAAGAAAGCGGAGATAAAATTATCTCCCTATTACCTAGCTGCCGCTATCACCAGTTAGCGACAGCTAGTAGGAGATAGCGACCATCTTGGGCCCCACTTTGCATGTCAGTGATATTTATCACTAATGAGATGCAAAGTGGGCGTGCCAAGATGTTAGAGACTGAAAACAGTCGCTAACATCGCTATCTCCTATTACCAACTTTTGGAGATATTCGCGCTAAGCGGGGATATCTCCAAAAGCTAACACCTGCCCTGAGCAGTTCTTAGCCATGTTATCCAATGGGAGGTGGATAACATGGCTAAGAGCATTAGCTCGCTAATGCATGAATATCGCTGACTTTTCAGCGATATTCATGCTTTGCGGCGATTTTTACCGCATTTGCGTTAAACCTTGGTAATACCAAGGTTTATTTGCGGTAAAAATCGCCACAGCGCTGCGGTAAATCTTTGTCTCTAACCAAGCAATAGCGATAATTATCGCTATTGCTTGGTAATATGCCCCCGAGTATTTAACACCGTGCCGGTTAATCGTTGTCCCACTTGGGCAGAATTGCCTTGAAAATTGTTAGCAAATATACATAATTTCTTTCCATACTTACATTTACTCAGCTACACACTTATACAAACACCACTTCATTTATTCATATAGATAGTAACTCATGCTTAGTGTGTTATAAGATCACTATTACAAGTATACAGTTATCCATACAGTCACTCATACAATCACTGAGTCTTATGTATACTTATTTATATGCAACAACTGTCACATACACTGCCTTTTATATTTCTACTTTGTTGGACATGCATCGTTGAAAAATATATTTACTCATCACTACACTCAAAGGCAGTCCTAACCTCATATACCTACTAAATCAACTATTTACACATCTTTGGACAGTCACACACCTCCCACCCAACCACACACACATTCACTCTCCCATGCAAATACTCATTTAACTAATCAATACCTAATATAGACTTTCATATAGCTAGTAACCAACTGAAGCAGTAGTTTACACTACAAGAGACAGAGTGATTCAGATATTCACACAGTTTAATCACTATCCCATATATTTAGTGAGACACTTTAAATTAGTCTCTTAAACAGTCAATCACACTGCTAATAAATCCTCCATACAGACACTTATACTTCCACTCATTCTTTAATGCTAATTGCCATATATATATATAATATATATTTAAATATCGAACAAAAACAGATTCACTGGATGATGTCATCAGTGATGTGATTTGAGATGTCATCAGTGATGTCTTCAGTGATGTCACTGACCATGTCATGAATGATGTAATATGTGACATCATCAGAAGTGGATTGCTGGCGCGTGAGTTATAGTTAGTACAACTAACTATAACGGAGGACTTTCAATGGTTTTGTACGAGTGAAATGTCCACCTAACTATAACACCCCTAAAACCTATGGTTTTTCCAGTGAATTTCGAAGGTTTTTTAAATGCTAATTCCTAACTATAACGTGTCTGAAACCTATCGTTTTTTTCAGTGAATTTCGAAGGCTTTTAAATGCTAATTCCTAACTATAACATGTCTGAAACCTATGTTTTTTTCAGTGAATTTCAAAGGATTGTGAATGACAATTTTTAAATGTATTAATCGTTATGTTTATTTTTTTGACACTGATTTACTCAATTTTTTTAAACTTTTTATTTTTAGATATTTTATTTTTTAAATGACTTCATGTAAATGTAAATGTTCCGGCATTTATAGAGTGCACAGCTACTTCCCTGAGGTAGTGTCCTGGCGCTGTACGTATACCGCTTAGGAACCCTTCCTGGTTTTCCCTGTGAGTGTCCACTCCTGGGCACCCCCAGGGTGAAACCAGGCATCCAAGCGCTTTTGGGGACATTGTGGAGATTAAGCAAGCTATTGCCCAGAGTCGCAGAGTGGGACCCATCATTAGAATAGGCACCGAGGCGAGAATTATCAGGTCCGAGGAAATTGAGCCCAAGACCCGCCAAGGTGGGTATTGAACCCTGGTCCTGGGCCAGACCTCTGCATCAGGGACTGCCGCTCTAACCATTTGAGCCACACTTCTCCACATTATATTTACAATATACATTACATTACAAAATATACTTTCTCAGAATGAATTATTTTAGTTTAAATACTTTGCAAATAGGCTGTAGACTTTTAAGTACAGTAGTTACAGTTATTGCAAAGGGCAACACAATTTCAAACACAATGCAACATTGAGCTCAATGGGGATTTCTAGTTAAATGTAATTAGTTACTTTGTGGATTACTTTTCTAACCACATGACTGGATCCTAGATTCAGTCCTGGGACATCTCCTGTAAAGAATTGAGTAAAAGCATTTTGGTTACAGTAGTGATTTTTACGGAATATTATTGTATTTTAAAAGTTGACACAGAAATACCTTGATTATTTTTTACGACTCTATGTTCAATCACTTCCCACATATGTACAGGATATGGGTGATTTTCTCAGATCAATAGAGAGTGTCACATGGGAAACTGGCATGATGCTGATGACATTGGATGCCAACAGCTTATGCACGAGTATACCCAAGAGCAAGGGCATGGATGCAAGCCGCCACTTTGTAAACATACAACATTGGTGATTCATCCTGTTAAGAAGTACGTCTAATATATGCCTTTTGTGTTTGTAAAACTTTTAAACATGTTTTTGATTGTGCCTTTGTTTTTAATCTGTAGGAGACAGAGGTATCAGCATCGTTTGTGAATGAAAGCAAAAGAGCAACAATATTGATTGTTTTTTAATTGGTCACTGAACTGTGATTTAAAGAGGTCCTGCTGTGTGTTTATAGGCCCACTAGGGTATGAATGAATTGTACAGGGAATTATACTTGGAATTATACTTGGCATACTGGTGGGAAGCACACATGGGTGATATTGTAATTCTACAACTATTTGCCAATAATATGATGTACAGGCGGTTTTGTAAGTTTTACTAGCCCCTAAGGAAACGAGTATTTAACACCGTGCCGGTTAATCGTTTGTCCACTTGGGCAGAATTGACTTGAAAATTGTTAGCAAATATACATAATTTCTTTCCATACTTACATTTACTCAGCTACACACTTATACAAACACCACTTCATTTATTCATATAGATAGTAACTCATGCTTAGTGTGTTATAAAATCACTATTACAAGTATACAGTTATCCATACAGTCACTCATACAATCACTGAGTCTTATGTATACTTATTTATATGCAACAACTGTCACATACACTGCCTTTTATATTTCTACTTTGTTGGACATGTATCGTTGAGAAATATATTTACTCATCACTACACTCAAAGGCAGTCCTAACCTCATATACCTACTAAATCAACTATTTACACATCTTTGGACAGTCACACACCTCCCACCCAACCACACACACATTCACTCTCCCATGCAAATACTCATTTAACTAATCAATACCTAATATAGACTTTCATATAGCTAGTAACCAACTGAAGCAGTAGTTTACACTACAAGAGACAGAGTGATTCAGATATTCACACAGTTTAATCACTATCCCATATATTTAGTGAGCCACTTTAAATTAGTCTCTTAAACAGTCAATCACACTGCTAATAAATCCTCCATACAGACACTTATACTTCCACTCATTCTTTAATGCTGATTGCCATATATATATATATAATATATATTTAAATATCGAACAAAACCAGATTCACTGGATGATGTCATCAGTGATGTCATTTGAGATGTCATCAGTGATGTCTTCAGTGATGTCACTGACCATGTCATGAATGATGTAATATGTGACATCATCAGCAGTGGATTGCTGGCGCGTGAGTTATAGTTAGTACAACTAACTATAACGGAGGACTTTCAATGGTTTTGTACGAGTGAAATGTCCACCTAACTATAACACCCCTAAAACCTATGGTTTTTCCAGTGAATTTCTAAGGTTTTTTAAATGCTAATTCCTAACTATAACATGTCTGAAACCTATCGTTTTTTTCAGTGAATTTCGAAGGCTTTTAAATGCTAATTCCTAACTATAACATGTCTGAAACCTCTGTTTTTTCAGTGAATTTCAAAGTATTGTGAATGACAATTTTCAAATGTATTTTTTTGACACTGATTTACTCAATTTTTTTAAACTATTTATTTTTAGATATTTTACTTTTTTAAATGACTTTATGTAAATGTAAATGTAAATGTTCCGGCATTTATAGAGTGCACAGCTACTTCCCTGAGGTAGTGTCCTGGCGCTGTACGTATACCGCTTAGGAACCCTTCCTGGTTTTCCCTGTGAGTGTCCACTCCTGGGCACCCCCAGGTTGAAACCAGGCATCCAAGCGCTTTTGGGGACATTGTGGAGATTAAGCAAGCTATTGCCCAGAGTCGCAGAGTGGGACCCATGATTAGAATAGGCACCGAGGCGAGAATTATCAGGTCCGAGGAAATTGAGCCCAAGACCCGCCAAGGTGGGTATTGAACCCTGGTCCATGGGCCAGACCTCTGCATCAGGGTCTGCCGCTCTAACCATTTGAGCCACACTTCTCCACATTATATCTACAATATACGTTACATTACAAAATATACTTTCTCAGAATGAATTACTTTAGTTTAAATACTTTGCAAATAGGCTGTAGACTTTTAAGTACAGTAGTTACAGTTATTGCAATGGGCAACACAATTTCAAACACAATGCAACATTGAGCTCAACGGGGATTTCTAGTTAAATGTAATTAGTTACTTTGTGGATTACTTTTCTAACCACATGACTGGATCCTAGATTCAGTCCTGGGACATCTCCTGTAAAGAGTTGAGTAAAAGCATTTTGGTTACAGTAGTGATTTTTACGGAATATTATTGTATTTTAAAAGTTGACACAGAAACTTTTTCATATAGAATCACCAATGTTATCCTACTGAAGGAAATTCAAGTTACTGGTAAGTACGGTTAGAATTACTTTTCAGGGTCAGTACTGGGCTCAAAGATGCAGCACTGAGGTCTCTCCTGATAACAGGTGAGTAAATCGGAACTCATAGTTTGGCTTATTTTAGAGGAATATTTCTAAGTTTTAAAATCGACACTTAGAAACTTTTTCAGCAAAAAGCAGGCAATGATATCCTATGGAAGGAAATTCAAGTTACTGGTAAGTAAAGTTACAATTACTTTTCAGGATCAGTACTGGGCTCAAAGATGCAGCACTGAGGGCTCTCCTGATAACAGGTGAGTAAATCAGAATTCGTAGTTCGGCTGATTTTACTTCGGGAAAGTATATATCGAGCTACTTTCCTACACCATCCCCTCCCTTCACCACTGTGCAAACACGTCCTGTGGCACGTTTTAAGTTGGGGAAATTATTCCCCTTCAATCCTGAGGGTCCCTAGAGTCCAACTTGCCCACTAGGTACCTCCAGTAAGCGCCGCAGAGCTGCGTAGCAGAGAGATGTAAAGAGGGGCACAGCCTGCACCACCTCTATGCAACGCAGCGCAGTGGCACTTCCTGGAAGCACCTAGTGGGCTACTTGGCCCCCATGGCCCCTTAGAATTGAAGGGGAATTTTTTTCCCCAACCTAAAATGCGCCATAGGGCGTGTTTGCACACATCACCTCAGGCCCCGTCCCCTCTCTTCACCACTGTGTAAACGCGCCCTGTGACCATTCTAATTTGAGAGATTAAGGCCCCTTGAATCCCCTCCAATAAGCCCCACAGAGCTGCGTTGTAGAGAGGTGTAAAAAGGGGCATGGCCTCTGAATACCTGTCTGCAACGCAGCTCCCTGGTGCATACTGGAGATACCTGTTGGGCTATTTGGCCCTCAGGGACACTCAGTATTGAAAGATAATTAATTCCCCAACTTAAAATGCATCACAGGGCGTGTTTGCACAGTGGTGAAGGAAGAGGAAGTGGCCTGAGGTGACATGTCTGCAAACACGCCCTGTGGTGCGTTTTAGGTTAGAGAAATAATTCCTCCTCAATCCTGTGGGTCCCTGGGGGCAAACTAGCCCCCTAGGTACCTCCAGTATGCGCCAGGGGGCTGCGGTGCAGAGTGGTGTTCACAGGCCATGCCCCTTTTTACAACACTCTACAGCACAGCTCCGTGCTAAGATGCAGATCCCCCTGTGGAAAAGCAATTTGCTTTGCTATTTGGAAGAGAGAGCAGGTTTCCTGCTCTCTTCCAAATAGCAAACTACAGTGTCCCGGAGGTGGGGAACCCGGGACACTACACGAGTAGGCCAAGGGGTTAGGGTGTGTCTACCCTGTCCCCTTTTTGCGTTTTGCATGTTTTTTTATTAGGTTTCATGTGCCTCGGTTCTACAGAGGCACAATATGGCTGCCAACACTTCCTGATTTGAAGTGTTGACAGCCACTTAGAATACAGCTCGTGATCGGCAGGGTGCGCTTAGGGTGCGCGGATCCACCGCTGCCATAGATATATATGTGATTTTGATTTTGATTTTCTCAGGAACTACTGAATGGATTTACACCATTTAAGCAAAAGGCATGACTCTGAACCAAGGTCTACCTTTCTGCCAAATTTGGTGTAATTCCGTTCAGCAGTCCAGGCTGTAGCTGCGATTATCGGTCCCTATGGAAAATTGCATCGGGAAACACGTTTTGGGACCCCCCTTTTTTCTCAGCCGCCGCTTGATGAATCGCCGCTTTCAGGATAGGAGCGGACCGGAGCGGGCTACTAGTTTTGAAAATTTCACGAGGATTTGTCAACCGGCGCCAAAGTTATTACAAATAGAATGTTGGGGATTTCCTATTGGAAAATAGGTCTTAACTATAACTACCTTCTGGCGGACCCCAGTAGGTAATATGCATATATATACATATATTACGAGCTCAAAACCTCGACAATCCATTCGAAGAGGAGACGACAACAACGTGGTGAAAAACCTTCTTTTTATTCTTTAGTCGCTATCAACGCGTTTCGCCTGACCCAGCAGTAAATATATACACACATATTGGAAAAGCATTATTTGACTTTGCTATAACTTTGGCGTCGTTTGACCAATATTCATGAAATTTTCCAAAACAAGTGCCAAGGTAGGTTATGTGTGTTATGAAAGTTTTGGGGTGGACCGTGCAGTGGGAACCAAGAAATTGGGGTGCAAAATAAGGGAGTTTTTGTAGTGCTAATTCCCATAGGAACCTTTAGCCACAGCTACAGCCTGAACCTCTGTGTGGACTTACATCAAATTTGGCTGGGAGGTAGATGTTGGTTCAAGGAAGTGACCTTTGCTTATTTGGTGAAAATCTGTTCATTAGTTGTTGAAACATGTAAGTTTAAAATTATAATGATTTTTCTGGTTGTGAAGTCTTCATGAACAAAGATGAGCTTGTGCTGGGAAATGCACTGCTCTGATTGGCAGCCAATACTTCAACCAGGAAGATTTGGCAGCCATCTTGGGACTCGGCTTCACAAGCCCCCAAAAAAGTGACTTAAAGAAAATGGGGCAGAGTATGAACACCCTGACACCCAAGTCATAGATCCCGCACTTGCTTTAAAATACCCCCTGGGTGAGCCAGGTCCCGGGGGCATATAATCTACATTGGAGGGGCGTATGGCCCCCCCCTACCTAAGGCTTATTGTAGCTTTGGGGGCCACCACTCCCAGGGGCTATAATTATTATTAATGCAGGAGGACTCACTGGACCCGCCTGCAGCCCTGGGGACCGCAACCTCCCTGGGGCTATTGCATCTTATGTGGGGGGCTTTGTGGACCCACCCAGCAGACCCCCACCTCCCTGGGGCTAATTGAAACAATATGGGGGTCCTTGCAGACCTCCCCTGCCCTGATCACGAACTCAGGCCCCCATACCCTTCAAAAATTAAAATAGTTAACTCCATACACCAAGCAGCAGTGCACCACGATCCATGTTTGCAGAGTGGTGGAGAAAGGGGCCTGGCCTCTGACAACCTCTCAGCCATCCAGGTGTGTTAGTCTTACTGAAGGTAATAGGTGGGCTAATTGGTCCCCAAGGATCCTTAAGAGCCAAGGGGACTTCATCCCCCAACTAGTTGTGCGCTAGGAGGCACGTTTGCAGAGTAGTGAAGAAAGGGGGTGTGGCCACCAAAAACCTCTCAGCAAACCCACTGTGTGGGACTTACTAGAGGTAACAGGAGGGGGAGATGGCCCCTCCATAATGTCTTCAGTGATGTCAGATGAAATGCCATCAGTGATGTCATGAGTGATGTCACTGACCATGTCATGAGTGATGTTATATGTGAGGTCATTAGCAGTGCATTGTGGAGGCACAAGTTATAGTTAGCTCACTAACTATAATGGCTGAATTTCTCTTGTGACACCAGAGCCTAACTATAACATCCATGTAACCTTTGGTTTTCTCCGTGAATTTCTAAGGTTTTGTAAATGCTAATATCTAACTATAATGTCCCTGTAACCAGTGTCTTTTTTCAGTACATTTCTTTTTTTGCTAAATACATTTTTATTAAGAGAATGAACACAAGGGTAAACCATTACATAACTCAGAGGATATATAGCAGGATATATACAGAAAATAACACAATCTATGTGAAACAAGAATAGTAAAAAAGCAAATAATGTAAATATTGTAAATATAATAAAAATACAATAAAATAAGAAAAGAAAAGTAGCATCATTATAAAGTACTGTGTTCTGAAAGAAAAAAAAAGTATGTAATTTGTATATATATATATTTTTATACAAAGGAGAGAGAGGAGAGAAAAGGGAGAAGAAAAAAGGAGAAAGAGGGGAAAAAGAGAAACAGGGGAAGAAGAGAGAAAGAAAGAAGATAAGGAAAGAAGAATAGAAAAAAGAGTGTTACATAAAAGATGAGGGTGAGGATAGAAATGTAGTAAAAGGTAACCATAATAAATCTGACGTAATCTTAAACTGAATGGAAGAGTGAGAAATAGAGGCAATTCTATGTTCATCACAAATTAAATTCCATCATAGCAAAAAAGATACTTTAGAATTATCTTTCCAACATGTTAATATAACTTTAAAAGCAACAGCAATAAAAAAGATCAAATAAAATAGTTTTTGAGGGGAGTTGGTCAAAATCAGGGGCTGTAGTACCTAAAAATATATTGTGAATAGCAAATGGAACATCATAAGAAAAAATTGAAATACATTTCGACCATATAGAGTTCCAGAAATCCTAAACCTTAGGACAATAATAAATTAAATGTATCAATGATCTCTCAGAAGAAAGACAGTACCAGCATAATGGTGATACAGAATTGTCAACTTTATGTAAGAAGAGGGGTGTAATTACAACTCTGTTATAAATAAAATATAAGGACTGTGTAATGTTGGCAGCTTTAGAAGTTTTGAAAATCTTCTGCCACAATCGATCCGATTGAGGAAAAGGGAGCGATTGAGATAAATCTTGTTCCCAAGCTAATTCATCATGAGATTTGCTCAGAGTGTTAGTAGCTAAGGATAAGGTCTTGTAAATAAAAGAAGCACTGGGGATTGGGTCATAAGAGATTTTAAACAGGGGTGTAACTGGCGTAAACGCAATAGGAGTGGGATTGGAATTAAAATTTTGTAAAGAGGTTCAGAGATCGTGTGAGAATGTGTGATATTGCTGGATGTAAGAGTCAGGGAGATTAAATTTCTCTTGTAGTTAAGAAAAGGGGAACATCAAATTGTTAACCATCAATTGATGTACATAAAAAATGTCCTTTTCTTTCCAGTACTTGTAGTGCCACGATTTGTGGCGAAATTTAATGTGTTTAATAAACCATATTGAGGAAGATAAAAAATTTCTATTGAATTTCAACTAGTAGATGCATTCGCAGAGTGATGGGGAAAGGGGGCTGGGCCTCCTAGCAGCAGTGTAGGACTTACAGGAGGTGTCAAGAGGGCTTCTTGGACCCCAAGGGCCCTCAGGAGTAAATTAGACTTCATCTCCCAACCAATCGTGCTCCTTGAGTCGCGTTTGCAGAGTGGTGGAGAAAGGGGCGTGGCCTCCTGCATGGAAGTCATGCCCCCTTTCTCCACCACTCTGCAAAACACGCCTCCTGGCGCACTACTAGTTGGGGGATGTAGTTCCCTTGGCTCTTGAGGTTCCTTGGGGGCCAACTAGCGCTCTTGTTACCTCCAGTAAGACCCACACAGCTGGATTGTCCTTTTTCCACCACTCTGCAAATGTGCCAGTTTTTGGCCCCATGCACCCCATCACTCCGGGTCGGACCTTTATTTCATTTATTTGTACATGGGAGGGGAGACGCAAGGTCCCCCTCCCAGGGCGTATCCCGACCCTGGGGACCCCTATTCCCCGGGGCCTAGCCACTTCTTTGGGGACCATGGGGAAAGCCTGAAGTCCCCTGTTGTCCCTGTTGGATTGTCATCTCCTGCGAGAGCCGGCATTGCTTTGAGACCCAGGGAGCTGCTAATATGAAGTTTCTGTTTTCATTCATTTTCTGCTCTCGCTTGCTGAAAGCAGAGTGTTTGCTATGGCTTACAGCAAACTGAAATGCCCTAGGGGTGGGCACCCCCAGACATTGCTGGAGCCGGTCCTAGGGGTAGCAGTCCCCATGACCATGTAGGGCTACACTAGGAGGGCTGCATGGCCCCCCTCCTTTGTACATTAAGTCCTGGGAGGTGGTGGTTGCCTGGGCTGTGAGGGGGTGCCAGGGCACCCCATGCCTTTTTATTTAATTTAGCCCTGAGGAGGTAGTGGTCCTCAGGGCTGCGGGGGGCTGCATTGCCCCCCATATTTGTGTAATTTAGCCCGAGGTAGGTGGTGGTACTCAGGGCTGTGGGAAGGCCATAATTGCTTTCCCCATATTTATTTATTTCAGTCGACCTGGGGAGGTGGTGGTCTTCAGGGCTGCGGGCGGTGGAGCCTCCCTACTCATTTTTATTTTTAGTTGATCCCGTGGAAGTGGTGGTCCCTAGGGCTGTGCTGGGGCGCATGACCCACCACATTTTTGTCATTTAGCCCCAGGGGGGTGGCGATCCCCCAGGAAGCAGGGGAACCAAAAGTTTCCCCCGCATTCCCAGGGACTTTGAATTGCTCAAGGAGGGGGACCCATGCCCCTACCTCTTATATTTGCACATGCTCCCGGGACCTGGCCTACCCAGGGGCCAATTTCAAACGACGAGCGAGAGCAGGCACTTTGCTTTTTTTAAAGATTTCAGTAGGAGCCACGGATCCAGGGCAACTCCTACCAGAAGTATAAAAAAATAATGTTTTTTTTGCCCTGGGGGCTCCCTATGGGACCCCCCCCAAGAGTCCTAGGGGGTCAGGGTATTTCTACCCTGCCCCCTTTACTTTTTAATGTTTTTTTGTGACACAGTTCATCCAAGTCACAATATGACTGCCAACACTTCCTGGTTTGAAGTGTTGGCAGCCAATCAGATCTCAGGCACAAGATCAGGAGGGGTTGCTGATGCACAGCGGCCTCAGTTTAATATCTTAAAAATCTTTATATTTCTCAGCAACTGATTTACATCATTTACAATAAGGTCGCTTTCTGGAACAAGAGCTAAATTTCTGCCAAATTTTGTGTAATTGCGTTCACCATTTCGGGCTGTAGTCATGTCTAAAGTTTCCTATGGAAATTAACATGGAGAAAAAGCGTTTTGGCACCCCCTTTTTCTCAGCCCCGCTTGCCGGATCAACGTGATTTTCAAGACAGCAGCTGAAGTGAATGACTAATTGGTTTTGAAAATTTCACGAGGATTCATCAAATGACGCTAAAGTTATTGGCAAATGAATAAACACTCTTCCTATGGAAACTACATCCTAACTATAACTACCTATTAACAACCGCAACTAGGTTTTATATATATACATATATATACACATGTCATGAGTGATGTCACTGACCATGTCATGAGTGATGTAATATGTGACACCATCAGCAGTGCATTGCACGCGCAAGTTATAGTGAGTCCAACTAACTATAACGTGGGAATTTCAATGGTTTTATGCGAGTAAAACTTCCAGCTAACTATAACTGGTGTGAAACCTATGGTTTTTTTTCAGTGAATTTAATAGGTTTTTTAAATGATAATTCCAAACTATAACTGGTGTGAAACCTATGGTTTTTTCATTGAATTTCAGAGGTTTTTTAATAGCAAATCTCTATAGGTATGAAATGTAATATTTTTATAACAAATTTTATATTGTATAATTATGTAATAGTTTTTATTTATTTATTTTTTTTATTTTTTTGCCCAGAGCGATCCTGGGGCGCGTACCTATGCGCTCACCGGTAAGCGCAGTGCTTCGGCGCGCCCCGGGGCGCGTACCGGAGAGCGTCCCGTTAGCGCTATCCCCACGAACGAAAACAACATTGTGACGTATCGCGTAGCCGCGTGATGCGTCATATGACGCACTGCATAAGCGCACCCGGAAGCACCCGAGCGCATACGATCACGCAACGTAAGCGCCACCGGGCGCGCCCTGGGGCGTGACTACGGGCGCGCCCCGGGACGTGTAGCGTAAGCGCGTCGGGTCATGTGACCTGAAAATAACACTTTTGATTGGTTCAAAACACTTTTGGTTTCCAAATGATGAGAAAACCCAGGTCATGAGACCTGAAAATAACACTTTTGATTGGTTCACAACAGTTTTGTTTTCCAAATGATGAAAGATCCCACCTTTTTTCCTCATTTTCACTTTGTTGTTTGAGTGAAGAAGACCTGCATTCATTCTAGGAGAAATGGCTTCACTAGTAGCGGCTGCAGGTGCATCTGCACCTCCACCACCACCACAAGGGCCACCACAAGACCACATTAGTGGTCAAGAAGAAGAGGAGGACGAAGAGGAGCAGGAGGAGATGCAATATCTGCCTGAGGACAATCCCCCATACAGACCCAAGGAACCTTTTATTTGGCAGTTTTACAAGATGCAAAGGGGTTTCAAAAAAGTGAATGCAGCTAAGGTGACTTGCCTCATCTGTCACGAACAACTGTCAAGAGGGAACCCAAACAAAAAATACTCTTTTGGGAACCATACTGTGATTAGACATATGCAGAGGAAGCACCCGAACAATTATTCGGCAGCAGAGGTCAGGGAACTGACCAAGAACCCTCCCCATCCTTCTTCTTCAAGCACCTCCAATCAACCCACTCCATCAGGTGCAGAGGCTAGGGAGATGGTCCCTAATGTACAAACCATGTTTGCAAAATTTAAATTTGTTTGCATATATTGCAACAAAACAATTTCATATGGTGAGCAAAGCATCACTTTACTCAATCGAGCTGCAGACAACCATCACTGCAGCAAGCAACTTTAATTTTTTTCTATTTTTTTTGCTCCAGTTGAGCTGTTTGCAATTCCCTGTGTTTTTTTTGACCCCAGAAAAACTACAAAAAAATATAAAATTGTTCAGAAAAGCCAAAAAAAAAAGAAATGTTCAAAAAAACAATAAAAAAATATAAAACAACAAAAAGAAGAAAAAAAACAGTTCTTTTTAGAACTACCTCCAATTTATAAAAAAGGCTACATTTTTTTAAAACTCTTTCATTCTTTTTTCCCCATGGTATGCTCCCCGGTACGCTCCGCGGTGCGCGTACCGGCGCTCCCCCCTGCGCAAATCAAAAAAAAAAAAATGTTTTGTCCCGCGGGGCCCTTTTATAGCCCCCACATCAAACCTAGGGGGTCAAGGGGGGGTCTACTCTGCCCCCTTATGGTCATTTCCCCCTTTGTTTTTTCCACCTCTTGTGTCTCGATCCTACCGAGACACAAGATGGCGGCCGCTCCGGACTGTTTGGAATGTTTACAGACACCCGAGAGCCAATCAGCTTTCCGCGCGCAAGTCGCGCAGCGCGCCCGGAGCGCTCCCCGGTGAGCGTACCGGGGCGCGCTTATAGATATAGAACTTTTTTGAACCTAAATTACTCAAAATCCACTGGAGCACATATCTTGAGACATAGCAAAGGAACATTGGGCTACCAGTCCCTACAATTTTGCCAAGTTTTCTGTAAATCCATTCAGCCGTTCGGGCTAAAAGTGAGGTCGACCGCCCTATGGAAATTAACATGGGGAAAACACGTTTTGGGACTCCCCTTTTATCTCGGCCCCCGCTTGACAAATCCCCCCAAACTTTCAGGGATGGACCGGAGCACCGCGAGGCAAATTTGAGGAAATTTTCAGGCAGATTCCTCAACCGGCGCCAAAGTTATTCACAATAGAATGCTGAGATTTTGCATTGAAAATAATCCTAACTATAACTACCTACTGGCGACCGCCAGTAGGTAATATATATATATATATATATATATATATATATATATATATATATATATATATATATATATATATATATATATATATATAAATATAAATATATTTCCAACCAGATTCGGGTCCTTCCAGGACCAGTCCCGTAGTCGGGTGTTGCATCCACCGGCAGGAGCCCCAAGCCAGTTAGTTTAGTATCCAAAATAAATCCAAGTTATGATGCACTCTCGGAATCTGTTTGTTTTCCCAGAGTGCATCAATAATAACTTGGATTTATTTTGTGTATATATATATATATATATATATATATACAAATTGATGAAGGCTAAGCGCCGAAAAGCGCCTTTGATGTGCAAAGGTTTTTTTTAAATAAATCTTTTTGAAAAAACCACCCCCGTGAGTGCTGCTGATCTGAAACAGGCCGAGTCCTGTAGGATGTTTGGAGCAGTATATATAATTATATATACTCAAGCCGAGTGTTCGGTGAAACGCGTTGGGTTGGTTCCATGCACTGTTGTTATGCTGGAATAAAAATATGAAGAATACGAAATACGATCTTTTGGTTTGAAAAAGTGGTGTTTGAGACTGGAGAAAGAGTGCATTTTACGCTTTTTGCAGTGTTTTGTGAAACAGAGTACTATTGGCAGGAAACCCTCTGACCCTGCTGTGTACCGCAGTCAATGTGTCCCGGTTTCGTTGGAGGAAGTGAAATGGATATATATATATATATATATATATATTACCTACTGGCCAGTTATAGTTAGGACCTAGTTTCCAAAGGAAATCCGCAACATTCTATTTGGAATAACTTTGGCGCAGGTTGACGAATCTTCGTGAAATTCTCAAAGAAGATGGGGCGCTCCCCTCTGCTCCTTCCCTGAAAGTGTCGGGGTGATTTGTCAAGCAGGGGCCGAGAAAAAAGGGGGGTCCCAAAACATGTTTTCCCCATGCAATTTTCCAAAGGGACCTTTAGACACGACTACAGCCCGAGCTGCTGTACGGAATTACACCAAATTTGGCAAAAAGGTAGAGTTTGGTTTGTAGATTGTGCTCTTTGTTAAATGGTGTAAATCCGTTCAGTAGTTCCTGAAATCAAAAGTAAAATCAGAGATATATTTGCGAAGTTGTAAAGTACACGTACCGTCCGAGGATTATACGCGTACCATTATGAGCACGAGCTGCATGCTAACTGGCTGTAAACTGTCCGTCAACACTCTAAACCAGGAAGTGTTGGCAGCCATCTTGTGCCTCAGTAGAACTGAGGCACAAGTAAATTGAAAAACAAGTGCGCAAAAGGCGCAAAGAGGGCAGGGTAGAAACACCCTGACCCCCTAGGCCTGCTCAGGGGGTCCCACAAGGACCCCCAATGCCACATTTTGTTTTTAAATCGCGGAGCAGGTGTAGGGTACGCGTACCCTGGCGATAAAAAAATTGATATTTTTTTTGCCCCCGGGGGACCAAATCCTTGTGGCAATTGACTCTTTTTAAAGGAGGTCCAAGAGGGGCCCCCCAGGGCCCGCAACGCCCCGGGGATTATTTTAATAGGGTCTGGGGGCTCTGAGGCCCCCCCAGCACCGGGACCGCCACCCCTCAGGGCTTCTTTTATTTGTAATAATGGGGGGCCCAGAGGGGCCCCACAGTGACCGCCACCCCCCAGGGCTTGCATGAAATGTATGCAGGGGGGCTCACGGCCACCCGCAGCCCCGGGGACTGCCACCCCCGGGGCTTGTTTAAAAAAACAAAAACAAAAAAACCTGTGAGGGGGGCTCAAGCCCTCCCACATGCCCCAGGGACCGCCACCTCCCCGGGACACTAATATTCAAAATAGGGGGGTCTATGACAGACCCCCCAGCCCCGGGGACCACCACCACCCGGGGCTATAATTGTTGGGAGGGGGGCTCTGCTGCCCCACTCCTGGAGCCCTTGATGGCCCTGGGGACCGCCACCCCCCAGGTCTGGCTCCTGCAGTGTCCCGGGGTGCCTACCCCTGGGACACTGCTGTTTGGTATGGTAGGGCGGGAGCCTCGCGGCTCCCGCCCTACCATAGCAAACTGCTTTGGTTTTTGAAAGAGAGAGCAGGAAACCTTCTCTCTCTTTCAAAAATCAAAGCGGATTGCTTTTTTGCATGTTAGCTGCCCCCCCAAGCAGAAAAGCAATGACGGCTCCCGCAGGATGTGGGGAGCAGGCAGGGACCGTGGGGGACATGGGAACCCCCCCAGGGCCCCCAACAGGAGGGCCAGGGCCTGAGGGATGGGGTCCCCAAGGCCAGAAGAGGCCAAAGGAGGGGGGCAAAGCAGCCCCACTCCTAATTAAAAAAAAAAATTTTTTTAAAGGCCCATGCCCTGGGGGATGGGGTCCACGGGCAGTGTATGGCCTTGGCCCCCTTCCCGATTTTTTCTTTAAAAATTAAAAATTGGGGTTAGGCCCTGGGGGATGGGGTCCCCAGGGCCAAAAGTGGCCACAGGAGGGGAGCAAAGCAGCCCCACTCCTAATTAAAAATGTTTTTGGGGTCCCCAGGGCAGTGCATGGCCTTGGGAGGGGGGCCACACGGCCCCTTCCTGATTTTTTATTTTTTTTAATTAAAAATTGGGGTAGGCCCTGGGGATGGGGTCCCCAGTGCCAAAAAAAAGAAAAAGAAGGGGGGCTACACAGGCCCCTTCTTAAAAGTAAATTAAAAGACAAAACAGGATTGGGAGGAGGGCACACCCCCTCCCTGCCTCCAGTATGGGCCAGGGGACTGCGTTGCAGAGAGGTGTGAAAAGGTGCATAGCCTCATTACACCTCTCTGCAACGCAGCCCCCGGCGCATACTGGATGTTCCTGGTGGGCTAGTTGGCCCCAGGGACCCCAAGTATGCAAGGGGAATTAGTTCCTCCTCTGCAAAACGCACCAGGGGGGTGCGTTGCAGAGAGGTGTAATGAGGCCACACCCTTTTTTACACCTCTCTGCAACACAGCCCCCTGGCACACACAGGAGGTTCCTGGTGGGCTGGTTGCCCCCCAGGGACCCCCAGTATTCAAGGGGACTAAATCCCCCAACTTAGAACACGCTACCGGGCCCGTTTGCACAGTGGTGAAGGTAGAGGGCGGCGCTTGAGGTGATATGTGTGCAAACATGCCCTGTGGCGCGTTTTAAGTTGGGGAATTAATTCCTCTTCAATCCAGAGGTCCCCTAGGGGCCAAATAGTCCAACAGGTAGCTCCAGTAAGCACCGCTAAGCTGCGTTGCAGAGTGTTGTAAAAAGGGGGCTGCCCTCTGAACACCTCTCTGCAGCCCAGCTCCCTGGCGCATACTGGAGGTACCTGGTGGGCTAGTTAGCTCACAGGGGACCTCAGAATTGAAGAGGAATTAATTCCACAACCTACAGCGCGCCACAGGGCGTGTTTGCCCACATGTCACCTAAGGCCCCGCCCCCTTCCTTCACTATTGGGCAAAATATTCCTCTAAAATAAGCCGAACTACGAATTTCGATTTATTCACCTGTTATCACGAGAGATGTCAGTGCTGCATCTTTGAGCCCAGTACGGACCCTGAAAAGTAAATCTTAGCGTACTTACAGTAACTTGTATTTCCTTCCATAGGAATCTATTGTGTGGTTTTCACCAGAAAGGTTTTTAAGTGTCTATTTTTGAAACGTACAAATATTCCTCTAAAATCAGCCGAACTATGAATTCCGATTTACTCACCTGTTATCAGGAGAGACCTCAGTGCTGCATCTTTCATCTCACTACTGATCCTGAAAAGTAATTCTAATCATACTTACAGTAACTTGAATTTCCTTCCATAGGCTAACATTGACTGGTTTCACTTGGAAATCCTTCTAAGTGTTGAGTTTTAGAACTTAAAAAAATTCCTCTAAAACCAGCCGAGCTACGAATTCCAATTTACTCACCTGTTATCAGGAGAGACCTCAGTGCTGCATCTTTCAGCTCACTACTGTTCCTGAAAATTTTAACCGTACTTACCAGTAACTTGAATTTCCTTCCATAGGATATCATTGCCAGATATATAAAATATATATAAATAAAAAAATATATGTATATATATTACAATTTCAATATTTTTAAAACATTTTTTTTCAATTTATATTAAAAATATGTAATGTAATTTAAAAATAAAATATCTAAAAATAAATACTTTAAAACAATGTAGCAAATCGGTATAAAAATATAACAATTAATACATTTAAAAATTATCATTTGCAAAACCTTTTAAATTCACTGAAAAAACCATAGGTTTCACCCACGTTATAGTTAGGAATTAGCATTTAAAAAACTTTAGAAATTCACTGAAAAAACCATAGGTTTCACATATGTTATATTTAGCTGGACATTTCACTCATGCAAAACCATTGAAATTCCCCCGTTATAGTTAGTTCAGCTAACTATAACTTGCCACCCGCAATGCACTGCTGATGACGTTACATATTACATCACTCATGACATGGTCACTGACATCACTCATGACATCACTGATTACATCTCAAATGACAACACTGTCATCCTTGTGAAAGAGTGGCAGACCTCCTCTCACCCTAATATGACCTTTGATACATACTTTCTAAAATAGAAACACATTTTTTTTAAACATGGAGATACCAATACCAGTTACAACAACCTATTCAGTAATTCCAACATCTACATACACATCCACTCATTCACCAACAGTTCTATATAGTCACTCATACATGTACTCACTCATCATATGTACTGATACACCTATAGATCCTGTTATACACCGATACTCATCTATAGAGTTACTCACACATGCAAATAAACTATCAAACATCCATTTACTTGCATATACAGCTATACACACACCACTACACTTACTTCTACAGAAACGCACACATACTTACTCTCTTAAACAATCACTTATAGAAACACATATTTATTTGTACAGACACTCTTCCAATATCTCACTCTCACATATACTAACTTATATACATCAATACTCACATATACTAGTTTAAAACATATTTAGTTACTCCTAAAGATACTATTGAGACAGCCATTCACTCACTAACACACCCATACACACACTCATCCACCCATACTATCCTGCATACATGCTGTCTTCAAAACACATTCAAACAGTGAGTCAGTCATTCATGCATCTGTGTGCAAAATAATACCCCCACCAAACCATACAGACACTAATTCTGATACTCAAAAATGCAACTAATAACCCATATAGACACTCATGTAGCTACTCACCAACCCATGCAGCCACTTATACACAAAGTGAGAGACTGATACAGATATTTACATATTTAAACATTACTCGCTAATACATGTATTCACTAAGATACACCTAATAAGTCAGTTATATAATCAATTTTACAAAAGAAAGCATCCATTTAGACACTTATTTACCCATTTGTTCTTCCATCGACCTTCAGATATACATATATAGAAAATATTTATTTTTCAGAAAGACACACATTCACAGGATGATGTCATCAGTGATGTCATCAGTGATGTCATTTGAGATGTCATGAGTGATGTAATGAGTGATGTCACTGACCATGTCATGAGTGATGTAATATGTGACGTCATCAGCAGTGCATTGCGGGCGAGCAAGTTATAGTTAGCTGAACTAACTATAACAGGGGAATTTCAATGGTTATGTATGAGCAAATTCTGTTGCTACTAAGGTGTTGTACCTTTCCTCAGGGCTTCCAGTTTGTCTCCCAAAATCTGTTTTAGGGAATTGAACAGTGTACTCATAGATCTGATATTAGGCACTGGGAGGAGAAGGGTGACAGTATGTTATTTGTATAACCCACTGGACATAGGAAGATTGGTAGAACCAAACTATGATTTATATAAGTGGCTGCTCAATTGCAGTTACCCATGTAAGGGGTCTCATACACACCTAGCCCAGAAAAAGCAAGCATATTCTAGGAACTATAGGAGCGTCCATTGATAGACTGGTTGATGGAACTGTGAGCCACAGACACCTCTGTAAATAAAGTGTCTAGGGTGGCCAACCACTGTTGGTGCAACTGTTTGCTTAACTGGACATATCCTATGCCATATTCATAAAAAATACCATTGTGGACCCTGCCGGTGCTTCAATAAGTGGCCCCTCATCATGATACACATCACAGCTCAGACCATTGGGTAGCCATAGTTGGAGATATGTTTGAGCACACCATATTGCTCTCCTTTCCTGAGATGACAGACAAATTTGGAATTGGCCCGAGCCAATTCCTGACATATAGTGCACTGATGCATGCAATCAAGAAGACATGGGGACCAGACCAGAGTGAACAGCAGACTTCTGAGGTGCTGCAGCTCATGTTAAGCCATCCCCGAGGTAGGAAGGCTTTCACCTTTTTTTTATAATAGATTGCTTGGGGATCACTTTTTGGGTATCCAGACATACTTGAGAAATGGCATACTATAGTAGGGCAAGAACTGACAGAAAGGCAATGGGAGTGTAAGTGCTAAAATGGGTTGGGTTCCCGATTCATAAACAAAACATTTGCGACTTCAAATGATTCACAAAATCCCATTCAAATATTTCTGACTTCCTCACTTTTTTGTTAATCTAGCCTTGATGTATCTAAACACTTTTTTCCCTCTCCTTAATTGGTGAAGGATCTCTTTTTTTTTAAGTGAGACTAATATGAATTATAAACTATGTATTGATTACAACCAAAGAATAGCTTTTTTAGTACCTTTCCTGTTACCCCTTTTTTCAGTTTGAACAACTGATGGTTGCTCCTTAATTGTTATGTCCCAATGATGACTAGATTATTGAATATGGCCGAAACGCTTTCA